>NW_027281145.1:92500-190000 GCF_046629955.1 Centroberyx affinis | reverse complement strand
GGAAGAGATGACACCCAGTCTGACAAAATGATTGACAGCATATGATTCCCTGGTTGAGAAAGAGCTTCACTAGGTTTTAGAGAAACTGAATGATGGACTTCAGGTATTGATTCCCCCCCCCCCCCCAAATTCAATACAAAGTGTCTTGGAAATGAACTCTTCATCTTGTCTGTAGTCCTACACACACAGGACTAGAGTAATGTTTAGACCTCTGTGCTTCATGAGACACATTCGTCCAAAATAAAGGAGCTGGTCAAGATTTACGTTTTGTCACTTCTTGATTTAGCAAAGCAAAACTTGGAGTTTGTGCTGAGAATGAATTCAACACCTTCCTCTACAGATTCCACTACTGACTCCATGTTTCACGACCGGAGGAAGATAGAAATGGTAAGAAGAAGAAGAAGAAGAAGAAGAAGAAGAAGAGAAGAAAAAATACTGCACACAACAAACAAATTACGGAAACTGAACTGAAATTACTGAGTTTGGTTCGCACATGATCAGGGAACCTCTGTCTTCACCAAAGTACGGAAGGTTATTTGCACTGGAAAATTTTACTTTTACAAATTACAGACATGGACGATTTTCACAGGATTAAAATCCCAAAAACTTTCACTCCTGTACGAATAGTCTTTTAATCTGCATGACAAACTGCAGCAGGTCTGAGTGCAGCGAGAGATCTGCAAGGATACACACTACAAACATTAGGCAAAATCAGCCTGGGACACACACACACACACACACACACACACACACACGTCTTACTCCAGGGCCGGCCAGATGAAGGAGGATCCTGTGCAGAGATATATGAGCAGTAATCCAGTCTGCTGAACACACTGAACACACTGAACACTGAACACAGCAGTCAGGAACATGGATGTTGGACGCTGACTGGAGGAGTGATGTCAGAGACACACCACAGGCTGCAACTGGCAGCAGCTGATAACAGCTAAGAGTGTGTGTGTGTGTGTGTGTGTGTGTGTGTGTGTGTGTGTGTGTAGAGGTGTTGACTGGGGTCATAAGTTGGCTTGAACATCTGCTAGTGTTGATTGTCCTTCTTCACAACAGCTACATACTCCTATATACTCTATGGCCCATTATGTCCCCCTATCATAATAATAATAATAATAATAATAACAATAATAATAATAATAATAATAATAATAATAATAATAAATACATAATAATATTTAGAGCTAAAAACAGTGCTACAAAGTACTTTACAGGATAAATGTAAAGCAATAAATTAAATAAAAACATAAATGTGAGCAAATAATAGAGATTTCTCAATTTGTTTGGTCTTTCTCACCTTTTTTTTTTATGTCTGTTATATATATTTTGTATATGTGTCTGTATGTCATCACTAGATAATATCTTACATTTAAATATGTATGTACGTATACATTTCCTTATGTTATGTACCTCTGTATTATATGTATGTTCTAGACAATGTTTGCTTGTATGTTTATGTAAGAAAACCTAAAAAATATTAAAGCAAACAAACAAAAGTGTTTACCAGTGTGGTGCAGCTGGGTGTGGCTGGGCTCTGACCCCGGCTGAACCCTCTCAGCCTTCCTGCTGACTCAGTAATGAACAAACACTCTGCTTTTTTCAAAGAAAATGTTTTTGAGTCCGTCCAGAGAGCGCAGGACTCAGAAGCTGTTAGCATGGATTAACAATGTTAACTATGTTAGTGTGAGCCAAAGTCTTGAATATGTTCTGACCTGCCAGTCTCTACCACACATGATCATCTAAATATTTATTCCACCAGTAACACTTTACAATAAGGGCACATTAATTAACAGTTAACTAATGTGTCTGGTAATAATTTACTAATGATGTTCATGTTAACTAAGGTATTTTATACATAAGGTAATTATACATTATTTAAGTCATCTTTATAAACTATTAAATAATGTATAAATGAATATCTTCGTTAACATGAACACCTTAGTAAATTACACAGTTAACTGTTAATTAAGGGTTAGTTAATGCTTAATAAGCATTAACTAACCCTTAACTTAGTGACCCTTATTGTAAAGTGTTACTGCCAAAGTGTTGAATATGTTCTGTCCTGCACTTCTCTACCACACATGATCATTCTAAATATTTACTCCACCTATAGAGGGCGAACCCTCTGGCGGCCATCTTGGAGGTGATGTGTTTCTGTCTGTCTCAACAGAATTGAACAGATGGTGAATTTCTGTCTGTTTTTGATCATTTCATCACTGATCCATCTGATTGATTTAGTGTTTAGATAATGTCAGCTTGTTAGCTAGCTAACCATAGCATCTGGTCAGCTAACCATCACTAGCTACGGTTACATGAAACAAGCCCGAGCGCCCCGGGGTTCATAACAAACACATCCATTCCAATCATCCCGGAAAAAAAAGGGAAACGTTATTGACATTACTTACGTTAAATGCGCGAGCGTGTGCAGAAAGAGGCGAGATAAAGAAAGTGATCAGAATGAGTGTTTACATGATGAAATTTTATCCATCGACCGGGTTATGAAAGAGTTAAACAGCCTCTCAGACGGAAGGAAATTTCATTCGGATCGGCCGGTTTATTCTGACTGAGGCGTTTATATGAGGCATTTTTATTCTGATCGGGCTACTTGCCACGTTATGAACCGTCCAGACCTCTCAGGTGGTCTGGGACCTCTCAGGTGGTCTGGGGTCAGGTCTGCTTTCTGTCCCCAGAGTTAAAACTAACCATGGAGAAGCAGCGTTCAGTTTCTATGCTCCACATATCTGGAACAAACTCCCAGAAAACTGCAGGTCTGCTGCGACTCTGTTCTTTTAAATCAAGGCTGAAGACTTTTCTGTTTGCTGCTGCCTTTTATTAAATCAAATAATTATTCATTTCTTACACTGCACTGTAACTTTTATTCTTGTATTTTATACCTGTCTTATTCTATTTAAGTCTATTTTTGTTTTCTAATCTCTTAGCTCTTTAATGAACTTTATTTTTCTATTTTACTTGATTTGACTCTTTTAATGCAATCCATTTTGCTTGTTCTTTTATATGAATTTTATCTTTTTCACTTTGTCTCGATGTTTTTAATGTTTTATGTAAAGCACTTTGAATTGCCTTGTTGCTGAAATGTGCTTTATAAATAAACTTGCCTTGCCTTACTATTCCCCCCCCCCCTCCCCCCCTCCCCCCCTCTGGACCCGTATTGATCGCAGACTGTTTGGGCGGTGATTAGCTCTGTCCGCCCAGCCGGGGGGGAAATCCATAACATCTGATCAGCTTTAACACGGTTAGAGACTGGTGAGGAGGCCCAAACCAGCACACACACACACACACACACATACACTCACACACACACACACTCATACACTCTCCCAAACACACAGATACCGTGCAAACAACAACTTCAATACACTAACACACCACACATACAATCACTTGCATACTCACACACACACACACACACCCCATGCAAAAAATCACATGCACACTCACACGTTGCACACACAAATACACACACACACACTTACACACACACACACATAAACCATGCAAACAATCACTGGCATACATGCACATACACCGCCACACTGCATTTACAATAACTCCCACAAACACACACACACACACACACACACACACACACACACACACACACACACACACACAGGCAGTATGTGATTACAGCCCCAGCAGCAGAGAGCTGGTTTTGGCTTTGGCATCGACCTCAGAATCGAACAACCTTACATCACACCGCTACGCAACCGGGCAGGCTGGTCACACACACACACACACACACACACACACACACACACACACACACACACACACACATATACACACACACACACACACACACAGGCCGTCTTTGCCCGGCAACAGGTCCTGCTGAGTGCTCCTCTAATCAGGTTCATATGGCACTAATTGGCGTCTTTCGGTAAACAGTGATGGAGTCCGGCGGTGAGGCAGATTCTGCCACTTCCTCCTCCAATTAGGCCTCGGCAACCCAGAGGCAGCCAATCACGACGCTCGTCAGCAGGGCACGACGGGAGAGAAGGAAGGGAGAGAGAGAGAGAGAGAGAGAGAGAGAGAGAGAGAGAGAGAGAGAGAGAAAGAGGGGAAAGGGGTTTCTGGAAGTCTTTCTCTGCCTTTTTTGTTTGGTTTTCAGCTGTTTAATCCATGTAATGCACTCTGAATCTTAGCTAGTATTATTATTTATGAATATATAAATCGATATTAATAAATACATAAATATAAATAAATAAAATAAGAGATATTCCAAAACCAGTTTTCATCCTAATTCTAATCTTAACTCTAAACTCAACTCCTGATCCTGATCTAAACCTTGTAGAAGTGAGGAACGGCAAAATGTCCTCATCTCTCTATCCTTGTGAGGACATTTGATCCTTATAAGTATAGAAATACAGCACACACACACACACACACACACACACACACACACAAACACACACACACACACACACACACACCTTGCAATTCCTCTGTGCTTCTCCTTCTCTTCTTTAAAACATAAAATTCACACACACAAGCAGACACACACAGTCTTGTCCTATCTCTGCAGTTTTCATTCTCATCTCTAAAACAAACACTAGTACACACACACACACACACACACACACACACAGCCCTGGCCTGCTGACGTCAGCTGTGGTCTCCAGCCCGTTGCGGCCCTGCAGAGCCTCGATCGAGCGGCTCGTCGCCCTGCAATTATCCCCGACCCGCCGCTCCCCCCCGCTCGCTGCCAAACCTGCTGCTCCGCTCCTCCGGCAAATAAGAGACCAGAACACAAAGCATGTGATCAAACCGGCTTAACGTACGGCGGGGGGGCGGGGGGGGGCGGACTCGGTCGGATCGGTCCGGACGGAGCGGAGGGAGCGACACTCCAGACTCGGAGCGGAGGCGTCCTGCGGTTCGGCGGGACGAGGCGTCGACTGTCAACAAGCAACATTTTGGGATCCGGTCCAGTCAACAAACAGCCTCTCTCTGTCTGTCTGTCTGTCTGTCTGTCTGTCTGTCTGTCTGTCTGTCTGTCTGTCTGTCTGTCTGTCTGTCTGTCTGTCTGTCTGTCTGTCTGTCTGTCTGCTGTCCTGCTTCCCTGCTGTCACTCACAGCCTGCTGTCACTCACAGCCTCTAATCCACAACAAATGTCAAATGCTGGTGAAAAATTGCCGGTAACACTTTACAATAAGGGTCACTAAGTTAAGGGTTAGTTAATGCTTAATAACTATAATTAACAGTTAACTAATGTGTAATTTACTAATGGTGTTAATGTTCATAGTTTATAAAGATGACTATTAAATAATGAATAAATTAATACCTTAGTTAACATGAACACCATGAGTAAATGATTACCAGACACATTAGTTAACTGTTAATTAAGCATTAACTAACCCTTAATTAATGTACCCTTATTGTGAAGTGTTACCAAATTGCCTTTGGCAGATAAATCCCTAATGTTGACCCGCCACACACTGACCAGTAACGACGACAACATTCGAATGCCTCGCTTAAAAAGTGTTTGGTCTTTGCCTGTTGTCAAACTTGGAAACTACAGTTCAGAACACGTTCTCAGTTCTGTGGCACTTCATGATGAATCACAAACTTCATCTGTAAGTGAATGAGCAAAGACTTAAACACATAAAACACCTCTGAAAACGGGTAGAGTGACATATTCCTCTGAAAAGTGTATATTAATTATTTTGGCTGGTAAAAATTATTCTTGTCACATATTTTTTTTTGTTTACCATCTCTTAGCAGTTCAGCCAAAGATTTAAAGGAATAGTTCACCCAAAACTGAAAATCCTGTCATCATCTCCTCCCCCTCATGCCAGCTGAAACTCAGGTGAAGTTTGTCCATATAACACACAGGGAGGCTGCAGCACAACTCCATAGCAGCCTTCTCCAAAACAACTGAAGTCAGTGGGGACCAGTTCTTCAGAGTTCCAAAAAGACCTACAGTATATTTACACCATCATTTAGTGCACATCTGAACTACAGCTGATTGATTTGCAACAAATAATGGTGTATAGGTCTTTCTATTCACAGTGTGATTGTTTGTCTGTTTTTGTTTTGGAGCTCTAAAGAACAGGTCCCCATTGACTTCAGTTGTTTTGGAGAAGGCTGCTACCAAGTTGTGCTGCAGCCTCCCTGTGTGTTATATGGACTAACACATTTCACCTGTGTTTCATTTGGCATGAGGGTGAGTAGATGATGACAGAATGTTTATTTTTGGGTGAACTATTCCTTTCATTTTGACCACTGCACTGAACCAAAGATCGTCAGCTAAACCCTAACCCTAACCCCTCATGATGTCATGTAAACGATTTTTCAAACCAAAAGTGAAGAAATTTTTAAAACATCTGTCTCTCTCCATTTTCCCCACCAGCACACTAAGTCAAAACCTCAGTGAGCCTCATCTCCACACGTCCAGCCCCCAGATATACAGATGTCACAACACACTGGCAGGTCCCCCGGTGACCCCTGACCTCCCGGAGGGCGAGCTGTGCGTCACGTGTCAGTGTGATGAAACGGGTTGAGGCCCGCGGGATTGGCCAACCTGCTGGAACGCTGCCAGAGGTCAGACGCGTTTTCCGAGCCGGCAGAAGGGATCGGTCGCTTTCAGGCAGCGAAACAGATCAGATGAAACAACACCAGTCAGACCGATATATGGAGCTGATATCGGCCTTTAATGAAATATCAGACATCGGCCAGTCAGTGTCTCCACCTCTGATATGATGGAAGTTCCTCCTGAACACAGATACAGAGACACAGACTGGAAAACCTGACATGACTTTTGATTTATTCATTTAATTCTTCAGTTATGTTTTCTGTTAATTCATTTAAATTCAGTAATGTCTCCCAGAGTTTCTCTACCATTGAACAGGTGTGGTGAGTCACTCTGCCTTAAAGAGCTGCTGCTGACACTAAAAGAATTTAATCAGTCTGGGTTTCAGTGGAGAGTTTTAGTGTCCCATGATGCTCTGAATGCTGCTTCAGATTGCCAGTTGCATAAAGCTAGTTTAAGACTAGTCTAAGCCTTAGACTGGTCTTAGATTCTCAGGTTGGACTCGGCTAATTAAGACTGTCTGTTACTTAAATATTACGACTGACTTATTTTGAAGTAGGAAAAGATAGCCACCTTCCCCCTGGCTAATCTTGAGTTAAGAACTTTGTTGTTATGGCAACGAGTCGGCCTAACTGTCAGAGTGGGAAGTTTAAATACTGTAACATCAGGGTATCCAATTCCGGACAGCATATGACCAAAAAAATCACAATCAAATACAAATATATTTCATCCTGTACTGTTTTTGCTTAAGTTTCTCATAAATTAACAATCCTCCATCTGTCTTTTTTAAAGTTTAATATCGCTTTCACCTTAACTTGTAATTACTTTAACTTTTACCTTAACTTGTAACTTGTAATTAAAGGATAGAACATGACATGAAAGTACATAAAAGTACATGACATGACATGTCTGTTAGCTGTTTCATAAAAGATGGCAAATCTCTGTTTTTTGGAAAGACCTGAAGAAGACAGCGAGTCTTTAGAGACAGAAACAACACATTAGAGATCTACAACAATCAAGAAGTAGTAGAAACAGGTAAATATAAATGTCTCTAGCAAGTTTGACTTAAGGTCACATTTAAGTCTAAGACCAGGTCTATCTTTATGCAACTGGCCCCTGGAGGAAACTCTGATTATCTATAAATACTGTTTGCCCAAACGTAAAAATCAAACGGTGTGTTTTCCACAGAAGCTAAAAAAGTGTCCAAAGCCCAAAATCTGAGCGCTCAGATCAGCCGGTAACACTCAGTGAGCTCCTGCGGCTTCACGGTGACGTGTCAGTGTGTAGTTCAAAGAGCTGCACATACGTGACACATTTCACCACGGCTGTGTCACACGTGTTGACACGCTAAGAGCGAAACACCTCAACCCTCAGACCCTAAATCCTGCTTGATGTCACCTTCGAGAAATATGATGTCAGAGCTCTAATTTATTGCACCATGTTAATCTATCACATGTATCAACCATTAAGAGCTATGACTGTTAATAGAGTCAGCTGTGCAAGTCTTCCTTTCCTTCCAGCCCAGGACAGAGTGGAGGATAAACCCTAAACTCAGCCTTTTCAGTCCGACATAAATCTTTATTCAAATTCATTGCATATATTACAGGTAGTAGTATCAAACGGATATAAGTTATGTGAGGAATAAGGTCTTTTCAAGTCTTCTGTAAATATGACAGATTTTTGTTTATATTGATGGTTGTTTGCCTGGAGGTTAAAGCTAACCCGGCTGTTCATTTATCGCTACATCACTGATTTTGGCTGTTGGTCAGGCCGTTTTATTCCTTTGATCTTACAGCGCTGTGTAACTTTAAGTGCTGTGCAAATAAATGGCATCAGTGTTATTGTTATTATTGTGGAAGATTGATGAGCTGTGAGCCGCTCTTCTCTCTGGGTGAGTCAGTGTCCAGTTTACATCAGTGAGTTCTGCTGGGAGGGAAACAGAGCGAGTCAGACCGAGTTTCAACAGTCTGACATCAAGCCTCAACATCATCATGAAGGATGGAGTGATGCTGATCAAACAGGGAGACTGCGATGGGGGAGCCTGGGTCTAGACGGAAAAATGATCTCAGAATATTTTACTGTTCACAGACGCATAAGATGACGATATGACATGAGAGAATATGATAGGACAGGACAAGACAAGATAGGATAGAGTAGGAGGACGGGACGGGACGGGAAAGGGCATGACAGGACAGGACAGGACAGGACATGACATGACATGACATGACATGACATGATGGGACGGGACATGACAAGACAAGATAGGATAGAGTAGGAGAACAGGACAGGACATGACAGGACATGACAGGACAGGACGGGACAGGACGGGACAGGACAGGACATGAAATTACATGAAAGGATAGGTCATGATATTAAAGGATACAACATGACATGAAATTACATGAAAGTACATGGTAGTACATGACATGACATGAGAGTATAGGACATCACATTGAAGGATAGAACATGACATGACATGAAAGGATAGGTCATGACATTAAAGGATAGAACATGACATGAAAGTACATGAAAGAACATGACATGACATGACATAAATGACATGAAAGTATAGGACATGACATTAAAGGATAGAACATGACATGACATGAGAGGATAGGGCATGACATGATATGACAAGACATGTCAACATATGACATAACATGACATGATCATGAACATGAACATGAACATGAACATGAACATGAACATGACAGGTTGTGTGTCTCCTGCCCATTTTTAATCTCACTATTTGTTGACTGTGTTGTGTGTGATTTGTGTTCTTTTAACTTTTGTAAACCTGCTTGCAAATTTCCCTCCGGGGACAATAAAGGTTTGAATTGAATTGAATTTAACTGAAATGGAACGACTTGCCATGACAGGACACAACAGTTAAATGACAGATTAAATAAAGTAGATGAGATTAGATGACATCAAATGAAAATGAGATTACACGCACAGATCCGTGATCTGATCTGAGATAGAGGAAGTGACTTTAACACTGACTCCATCTGCAGAGACACACCAGGCTCCTCCCTGATCACAAACCTCAGAAGCTGAATGTCTGCACGTCTGCATGTGTGTACAGTATGTCTGTTTGCCAAAACTAATGACAAACCTCTAACTGTTCTCATTAAAGCGGTGCCGGTGTGTTTCTGTCCAGGCATTAATGGAAACCGAAGCGGCCGGCGGGTTAAAGAGGGATTTGGGATTTGGACGATTCCAGCGAGCGCTCCACTTTCCTCCGCTGTGTTTTTACCTTGTTATTAGACACATGTGGTCCATCCATCAGGCCTATAAATATGGCTGACTCTGCGTTCATTAGCCGTCTCCCTTTGAAGGCTTTTTATTGGTGGGTTGACATTATAAACAGACTTTGATCCCCCGCCTCCCCGCCCCCTCCCCCCCCCTCCCCTCTGTCGTCACGGCTCTCTGAAAGGCCAGGCTGCAAAAATTAGTCACATTTCCTTCTCTCTGATTCTTAAAGCAGAGCCACTCAGCTCCTTTCAGGTGGAGTCATCTGTTCAGAGGTTCAGAAGGAGTGTGTGTGTGTGTATGTGTGTGTGTGTGTGTGTGTGTGTGCGTGCAGTGATGTTGTGGTAAATAAAAAAGGAGGAAAGCCTTCAGTCAGTCATAAAAAAAACTATAAAAAAAACTAGATACTGTAAATTTTCACAAGGATTACATGTGTTTCCAAACAACTGCATTAAAATTACAGTTATTACACTTTATTAAATTTCTGCCCTGTTACTTAACAGATTATATCACTTGTTGAAAGACGTGTTTTAAAAGGCGCTACTTTGATAGGCAGAACTGTAGTTTTATAAGGAAACGTCCATAAAAACACAACCAACATCACAGCCCAGATGTTTTCCTGTTATTTTACAGGTTTTGGCTGTTAATAAAAAGTACAGATACGTTTTCTGAAAGCGTAATCTCACTGTAAAAACACAAATATGGTAGCATGTAAGCTATTGTTATGTATTTACATAATAGAGATCTAGGCTGTATCAGACAAAAAAAAGGCGGATAAACTCTATTCTGCAAGTAAAAAAAGTGTGTAAAGTGAGTTTTGGAGGCTTTACCTTCCACTATATCCCTCTGTGTGTGTGTGTGTGTGTGTGTGTGTGTGTGTGTGTGTGTGTGTTGAACTGTTTCACAAAGAAGCAGAGAGATATAGAAGTGTGTTTGAAGTCAGGTGTCAGTGGTAGAAAGAGAAGAAGAAGACATTTTTAAGTGTGTGTCTGCTCGAAAAATGACGAAAAAACACTGTGGTAAAAACTCTATGAGACGACCAAGTTCACCTGCTGTAACACACACACACACACACACACACACACACACACACACACACACACACCAGGCCAAGATCTCCTGCGTCTCAGACCTGCAGTCAGTAGATCCTGACTCAGATCTTCCCCTGGAACCACATCAGTCCATCTGACTCACCGTCCAGCTAATAAACCAAACTCAGACGGTTCGGTCATCATGGGCTGTTAGCGCTAAACTCCAACGCTTCACACTATTTCTGGGGGAAAAATCTGTCAAATAGATGAAATAGTTACCTAAGATGTTATTTGGACGCTGCTGCAGATCAGAGAGGCTTCAGATGACTTGGATCTGACAAATAAAGACTGAATATGTTGTTCCATCTATTGGCTGTGAGCAATATAGATGAATGGGTGAATAGGTGAATTCTGCAACTGACAGTCCTGGAAAAGCTACTATAATGAAGAAAGGTGAAGAAGAAGAAGAAGAAGAAGAAGAAGCCCTGACACTATTTAGCCCTTTCTTCCCCAACCCGAGCTTCACATCAAACCTAGAAAATTCAAAAACATTTTTCTGTCCACCTGATAATCAAACGTTGTGTTCAGACTGTAAAGCTCACACTGTGTCATGTTCTCCTTCCTCTTTCAACAAAAATGAAACAAAGAGAGAGTCTGTAACATGACAGGATTCTCACTAAAGCTTCCTTACACCAGATACTGATGTGTGCAAGTTTTGAGAAACAACAAGAGTGTGTTACTCTTACAAGACATGACACATTTTAGACGTACACCATACAAAAAACAGTACTAAATTAACTATAACCTATGTATAATATCCTACAGGAAGATTGGACTGAAGGATATCAGTAAAAATATGATATGGTCACTACAAACTTATTAAGTTCCACAAGCCCCTGTGGGAGTATAGGATTACTATAAGAATATGACACTGATACCATAGGAGATAAAAGAAAAATACAATTACAGTAAGTACAGTAAGATCACTATAAACTCAATTTTGAGTAGCACCGACTAGAAATCCCTAGAAGAATAGAATATAGGAATATTATAGTGATACCATAGGAGATGAAAATACCATTAATTATGATTATGTCACTATAAACTCAATATAAAGTACAGACACACCATAAGTCCCAATAGGATTATTATGGTGAGACCAAAGGAGACAGAAATACTATTACGAACGATAAACTCACTAATGAGCACCACAAACACTGTATGTTACTATGGGAATATTATAGGCTACTGATAGCACAGACACACTAAGTCACTACAGGAACACTATAGGAGCATTACAGTGATACTATAGGAGTTTAAAAACATCAATAAGTTCAGTAAGGTCACTATAAACTCACTGTTGAACATCGCAGACACACCACGAGCCCATATAGGAATATTATAGGAGTATCTCTGAAACAGTAAAGTGATTTTTTGGTTTGGAAATGAACTGTGGAACTTGTTTTGGAAACTGACACTCTCGGAAAACAGAACAGCGTGTTTTGGGGGAACGCCACATGCACACAGCGACAGACGTGCAGCAGTATCGACAGCGTATGAAAACACAGATTTACGGTCAGCCTACCGCCTGCGCTTCTGCACGATGTCTATGGGCCGGTTGACGGCGCACGGGGACCCGCAGATATTCCCGTTGCGCACTTTGAAGGCGCGATCCTGGACCGAGGGGGTCAGGAACACACAGTTAGTCGGTAAACTCATATTCTGTTCTCTCCCGCTCCTCTTCCTCCTACTCCTCCTCCTCCTCCTCCTCCACCACCTCCTCTCCTCGGCTCTCGCGGCTGTGGTGGTGCGCGCTCTCCGCTCCGCTCGCGCCGCGCCGGGTTCCCAGTGACGCACGGACCGACGGAGGGGAATCCTCCTCGGTGTGTTTCTCCAGCATTCCTCCTGTCCGGTGAGGAGGAGGAGGGTGGAGAGGTGAAGGGGGAACGGGCTGCTCCTCTGGGGGAACACAGCGCGGTTTCAAAGACTCATTTCCTCGGTGACTTCATGTGGGTTTTTGGAGAGCTGGTCGGTCGGTCGGTCGCCGCGCGCGCGAACTGGTTCGGTTCAAATCCAGATTGAAGACTGGAGAGCTGGAGTGAACCTTCCTGTCTGATCCTGCAGATACACTCCTCCCTCCTCCCTCCCTCTCCCTCTCCCTCTCTCTCTCTCTCTCCTCCTTCCAGGCACATGGGCTAGTTGAGGCTCTAAAAAAGACATGATGTGTGCGTGTGTATGAGTGAGTGAGAGAGAGAGAGAGAGAGAGAGAGAGAATCTCTGTGGTTGGATCATGTGCCTGTGTGTGTGTGTGTAGTGAGTTTGTGATGAGCGAGAATGCATGTGGCATGTGTGTGTGTGTGTGTGTGTGTGTGCGCGCACACATGTGGTGAGGGCCCAGTATGTGTGTGTGTGGTACTGTATGTGCACAGTGTGTGGTGAATGTGTGGTATGTGTGTGTATATGTGTGTGTGTGTGTGTGTGTGTGTGTGTGTGTGTGTGTGTGTGTGTGTGAGAGGCCAGCACTGTGAGAACAGGGGAGGTCTCTGAGCGTGGCTCCTCTCTGGGGATTAACTGTTTACAGGCTCACACACACATTCACACACTCCCTCTCACACACTCACACATCAGGACAAAACTGTGCAACAAATGACTCATGGATTTTTCTTGTGAGAATAAAAAAGACGGTGAAGAAGAAGAACAACAAGAAGAAGAAGAAGAACCTCTGCATTTAACCCCTTCTTCCCCAACTCCAAACCTACAAAATTCATAATAATAAGGTTTTACTCTCCACCAAATGTGTTCAGACTGTGATGTCCACACTGTGAGTGACTGTACTGTATGTTATCCTTCCTCTTTCAACAAGAACCAAACAAGACACACGTAAAGACACATTTTTAGAGCTACATTACATGAATGTGGTACATTTCTGCCCTAAAACACCAGGTGTAAGCTCATAATTGGCAGGTTGTGACCCTCCATCTGCAGCCGGTCTCCCAGAGAGCGACGGACTCTCTGGACCCGCTGATCTCACCGACCGACCGGCCGGCCGGCTAGCTGCTGTCGAAATCGGCAGGTAAATATTTGTCTTCTGAGGCAGAGGGCAGGCGGCCCGGTCGGACGTGTTGGCAGGCACATGGGAAGAGGGGGTGGAGGGGCAGTGGGGCGGGGCAAGGGGGGTCGGTTACAGGCCCACACCAGGAGCGGGACGCGGTGAGGATGTGGAGACAGGATCGGATGTTTTTACGGTTCGGCCTGAATCCCACATCCACAAACAGAGCCGCTGTTCAGCTGCTCCGGACCTGCTGGACCCGGCCGGCTTCAGCTTAAAGGTAAATACAGCTGAAGTTCTGCCTTTAAACCTGTTGTACCAGCTTCCTTCCACACTCAGTAAAGGTCCACATCGAATCCAGAGGCTGGAGACTCGTTTATTCAGAAATATGAAATCATGCAAAGCTGGTAAAGATCTCACGACATCCACAGTGACAAAAGAAGTCCACTCCCCCGCTCCAGTAGAATTCTCCTCTCTGTCACATCCTGCCTGTTCATTTCAACACAGCAGCCAATCAAACTGAGACTGTGTTCGTCAACACTGACCTCTGTCTCACAGGTTGGAGTCCTCCAATCAGACTCAAACCAGATTTTGTGGAGTAAGATGTTGAGTGAGACGGTTAAGAAATGGGTCAAAAACATGAATATGGGGGTTAATTTCCCAAATGTTGAAAACAAGCATATCGTCCACTGTGAAGGATGCAGGCCAATCAGTAACAAGATGCAACATTTCTACTAGTTTCATCAAAACCAGACTGGTGTAGCAGTTATTACCTTTCAAAGTTTGAAAATTTTGACCTTTAATTATAGCGCCCCCACCAGGCCAATTGCTGTAATTTTGTAAAAGCCACAACACAGTGGCAAAATGTATTCATCCCTAACAAGTTTTGTGATTTGAGTTCAAAATTTTGACCCTCAATTAAAGCGCCTCCGTTAAGCCAATCAGTGTAATTTGTAAACGTGGGAACACAGTTTTGCCAGACCACTGGTGTCTGAGATACTTTGGTCCATAGTTTAAGGGATTTCAACCTGTGAGTGTAATGCTCCTCAAACTTAAATTGATCAGTTTGGTGTTGAAGGGTTTAGTCCAGAGCTCCAGCAGATAGATCTACATCTCTGTTCACCCTTAAGAAACTCCTTAAAGAATAAGGCCGGTGTTTTTTAATGCATCGCTTACCGTCAACAAATCCTATGAAAATAACAAAATCAGCAATAATTTTGCTTTGCCAACAAGTCTCGTCCATGTAGCCGGTGCCCAATGCAGCCATGTCCCAGCAGCCATAGAACTCCATTGTATTAAAAAAACGATTAAAACGACTTTTTCCTCAAACAACTTAATAAGCCGGCTGTAAACACTTTGCGATCTCAGGAAAGTAGTTCCGTAGCACAGAAAATAGTCCCCGGCGTAATGAAGAATTTGTTCCAATTTTGAATTTGATTTGGTAATAACTACAACAGCCTGACTTTTCGTGGTAACAGTTAGCGATTTTTAAAATGTAAACTATGTCTTTGTGAGCTGGATTTCAACGTTTTCAGCTTACAATTGGAGCCAATGACTTCCGGGTTGACGGCTAAAAACGGAACGTGGGAAGTCAGAAAGTAACGGGAGGAGAGCAAACGCTTTGTTGATTTTGTTATTTTCATAGGATTTGTTGACGGTAAGCAATGCATTAAAAAACACCGGCCTTATCCTTTAAGCTATATTTTTATAGTTGGAAAGACATGTACGCTGGTTATTGCCTGTTTTGGTCTTGAATAGAACTCGCTGTTTCTGACTTGGTCTGGACCCCTTCTAGCCTGGTGTCCAGCCCCTATGAATCACAGTTTTCAGCACTCTTCGAATTTGCATGGCGATTCATGCAAATTCGAAGAGTGCTGAAAACTGTGATTCATAGGGGCTGGACACCAGGCTAGGACCCCTTCTGGACCCGGTCTTGGAAGTGACTCGGACTCGGCTGAGATCGGTCTTCTTGACTCCAGACCTGCACACAGCTGAAAATCTCTATAGGAATAATTGTATTTTGCTGCTGTGCCTTCAGCCTGGCTGTCAGCGGACAGGTTCGGGGTTAGAAGCTGTGATCTGCCAATGAAGAGGGTGAAAATAGATCTGCTCAGTCAGCAGCAGAGCATCTGGAAACTGGACAGAACTTTCTGGAAACACTGTAGTCACCTGTTGCAGGGAGACTCCAGATACTATACTGATCCTTTTTTCAACAAAAACTGTAGGTTTGCCACACATGTAATCAACTATAGACTGACTTACATCAACTTTTAATTTTTTTGTCTTTCCTAAAATGTTTAAGCAAATTCTTCATGAAAACATTTGAGCAAGCAACACATTTCCACTTCGAATTTCCACCATTTTTTGTTTTAAAACTCAGTAAAATAATTGAAAGGGAAACGATTGTTGATTTAATTAACACTAACAAGGCCAAACCAATTGACCCCCAGTTTGAATTTTAGGATTGAAAAATGTCACCTTTCAAAATGTCTCTCCATCACGTTTCCTAGACACAACTTCTGTACAAACCAGTGTTGTAAGATTTTTAAAATTATACAAGGAAATACTAGTTATAATTATATTTACAGCCTTCAATTGACGGCTTGTTGGCCTTCTATTAGACTTCACCTTGACCTTTCTAATGTTCGATCTAGTTTTCAACCTCTTCTCAGACTTTACCAAGTCCAAACAGCAGAGACTCTGAAACCCTGAAAACAGTCTAGAGACAGAAAGACAGATATGCACATAGACATGTAATACAGCCCCCCCTCCAACACACACACACATATCATCCTCCCTCCTCCCTCCCTCCACCACCACTCCCTCTTTGTCCACATTTTTTTTTTTTTTTTTTAAACCAAGAACCACAACAGAAATTACTCTTTGGGTTTTTGGTTTTGCAATTTCCGTCATCATCATGTTGAGCTGCATGTGAGTGTAACTCGTTTTTTTAAATCTTGTCCCGTAAATTAAACTAAACCCCCTCCGGTCCAGTCGGCTCCTTGCGCAACGTGCTTGTGAAATGTGTCGGGTCTTGAAACGGACGGCAGGGGCGGGCGGCTTGCTGAGAATGCCCTTCCACCCCGTGCCCCCCCCTCCACCCCCTGCCCCCCCTCCACCCCCTGCCCCCCCCCCCATCCCATGGCGTTCGCTCGGGCCGCTGGGTAACCAAACCCGCCGTCCGAGCGGCTTCCACCGCCCAGCTGGCCTGCTGGCTCCCGTGACAGCATTACCTCCACTAATGAGAATGAGCTGCTATATTAGGGTGGAGTGTAATGCATGTGTGTGACAGTGTGTGACAGTGTGTGTTTGAGAGTGTGTGAGAGTGTGTGAGAGTGTGAGAATGCGCACATGTAAGTATGTGTGTGCATGTTTGAGTGGAGGGTTAGACTGATATATCAGGTCGATATTGATCTTTAAATATCAGATATCGGCATCCTCTGATATGATGGAGGTTCCTCCTGACCACAGATACTGAGAAACAGAAAGACTGAAAACCTGACATGACTTTTGATTTATACAGTTAATTCCTCAGTTATGTTGTATCCTGTATATTGATAAATGCTGTTAATTAATTCTTAATTTAAAGGCAGTAATGTCTCCCAGAGTTTCTCTACCATTGAATAGGTGTGGTCAGTGGGTCTCTCTGCCTTAAAGAACTGCTGACACTAAAAGAATTTCATCAGTCTGGTTTTCAGTGGAGAGTTTTAGTGTCCCATGATGCTCTGAATGTTTCAGAGACTTTTCCACTCGGATGAGAAGAAAACTCTGAGGGGAAACACAGAATACTTCTCATTTCTTTGGAATGAAAATGGTCAGATTTAAAGATACTGAATATCAGCACAAATTATCAGCTTTTGGTGAAGTCTAAAAATATCAGTATCAGCTTTCAAAAACCCATATCGGTGGAACCCTTGTGTGCACATGTGGGTGTTTTGCCTCACTATGGATTTGTAACTCCCTGCCCTGACTGCTGTCTGAGCAGAGAGAGTCTTGCTCCACCTTGTGGACGAACCTGTGAACAGACCCACTGAGCCGAGAGCAGAGATCTCCAACCGTGAAGTGAACCATATGAATGAGACTCTGCAGGTTCTCAGTCCAGCCAAAACACTACAGCAGCTGATGTCACTGATCAACACACCTGATACACAACACAGCAATGTGACACTCAGGGGAAAACAAGGAGCCGCTACTGCCGACGAAACGGAAAGTAATGGAACGAGGAATTGAACTAATTACTGCAAAAGCAATGTGATTACTTTTTAAATGAGTAATAAGTAAAGAATAATTGATTACATTTTCCCGAATAACTTCCCCAGCACCGGTGACGTCACGCCGCACCTCCAGCTCCTCCTGCTCCTCCAGCTCCTCCAGCAGCTGCAGCTCAGAGGAGCTTGTTGCTTCAGTGCGCCGCTTCTTCCTTACAGTATGTTGTTGTTTATTTTGCCAACCTTTATTTGTCCAGGATAAGTCTGACTGAGCAACGCCCTGCTCCACATTCACACTGTGAGCATCCCGGTTCACCCACTGTCTTCTGCTGTCTTCTAAAGCAGTGGTTCTCAACCTTTTTCATATCAAGGACCCTAATCTAGTCCACATTAGAGCCACAGACCCCCCATTTGATGAGGTTTTGTCTCTCGGACCCAAATCTGAGAATATTTTTCTTGTCAGATATGATTTTGTCCTGAATTCCATGACTATCTGTATTGTAGGTAGAGAGATAACAGAGAAACTATGATCAAAACAGTCATTCTTCTACATTCTCTAAATGTGTTAACTTCTTGTAAATGAAATAATGCTTATAAATTTAACAATACATCAATTTGCTGGGGACCCCCTGGAACTCCCTCAAGGACCCCTGGTGGTCCCCGGACCCCACGTTGAGAACCACTGTTCTACTGTCTTCTAATGTGAAGTTTGTTTCCATCACAAGCCTGTCTCAAAGGACTTTACAGAGAATAGATCTAACTGATCCACAGTCAGCCACAGAACAGATTCATCAGATGTGAATCTCAGTGAGGAGCAGAGTGAGCAGAACCCAGTCCACACAGCTAGATTTCTGCTCAGTCTTTCCATTTATTGAGGTATTTAAACACTTCATCGGATTTCTTTTTTTTTTTTTTCCCCAAACTGCACAGGTAAAGGTGCAGACGCAGAAACTCAGATTTTGTATTTACAAAGCAAACAACAACATGGCTTGATGGCCCAATTATTAAACGAATCCATCTAAATCCACGTAAATTAGACAAGTCGCATTACTTTGAACCATGTAAATGTTGTAATGGAATTACAGGCTGAAGTGTCGGTGTGCATGTAAACGAACTGCGTGACAGATGACTGGAAACGGCTGCTCTAACCGACAGTCACCCAGTCAGTCACGACCGCGTCTCCTCCTCCGTGTGTGGCGTTACTGAGTCAGAGAGGTGAGTCAGCGCTGGCTGGCTTTCCTGGGGCCTCGTGAATAAAAGATCGCATATATTTCATACTGAAAGATGGCGTACACACAAAACTTTAAAAGCACGTACGCGCAGAAATTTTCAGATGTACAAAACCGTGCGCACGCCAGGTCCTGCACACCTTTCCTTTATACATCCCAATCAACGTGAAATTGATCCCAGAATTAACTATGCAAATGACTATAAATACGCCCCTCCTGTCACCTTCTTGTCAAAAACGATAGTGAACCCCGTGTTCAGTGGCCCCCTCTCCAAATATTTCCAATGTGCTATTACGCATGCAGTGTTGTTGTAAATAAACGTTAAATTGCACAATTTAACTGATTCAAAGATTAAAAACAAAACCATATAATGTGACATTAATGTGACGTGTTCCCAGCGGGGTGGAGGGGGGGGGAGTGTGTGGGGAGTAGGGGGTCACGCTGCTCTGTAACGAATTAATTTCCCCACAGGGATTAATTAAGTCTCATATTATCTTCTATAACGCCATGCAAGGAGAATACATAATTGGAAGTTATTTAAAAAGCCACACGACTCACAAGACTCAGACAAGATATAAAATATCTGGCATGACGACCTCTGAGTTCTGAGTTCATCGAGTTCAACGGTTTCCCTCAGGTGCTCAGAACAGCTAGATGGGCTGTTTCAAATTATTATTATTATTATTATTAATATTTATATTTAGGAAAGCTGCAGGTAAGAACAACACAGTTGATTCGGTGTAGTGAAGCCGAGCTGACAGCTTCTGTCCAGCAGAGGGCGATATATGGCTAGAAACCATGTTTACACAGAGGAGAAACACACACACACACACACACAGACACACACACACACAGTCACACACACACACACACAGTCACATACACACACACTCACAGACCGTATACAGACACACATCATACACACACAAATACACAGATAAACACAGTTAGCAACAGAGAGGCCAGCGATTTTAAAGGGCAAATATAATTATAAGGACTATTTCCTCGTGTGAGTTTGAAAACACCACAGCTCTGGTTTGTACAGAAATTGGGTCCACAGGGATATTCTGAAAGCTGAAACTTCTCAACTCTAACATTCAAACCAGCCTTCATCTGACCACCGCTTCTAGTGTTACGCCTCCAGAAATAAGTTATTCTCTCTGTAGTTTAATATCTTCATCTCATCTCACCTTGGAGACCAAACTGTAGCCGAGCCTGAACTTCTTTAAACTGCTTTTCCACTGTCGCTAAAACACAAACACCCCATCTGGCAACAAACGACTCGCAGCGATTCTCTGGTGGAACAATCAATAGGGATTTTTGGGACGGGTGGCTGTGGCAGGGTGCTGGGTGGGGTGTGTATGTGTGTGTGTGTGTGTGTGTGTGTGTGGTTAACACACGGGACAGGCTGGCAGAGCACGTGTCCTGTGCAGCCGAGCCGGCGGGGCTGGGGAACTATTCCAGGCTCGGGGGTTTTATTTCGGGGTCTGCTGTGTTATTGTTGCCTTCGTTATCATTCCTGCTCCGCCGGTCAGCTGCGGACGCACCGGGTCACAGACCGACTTTTCACTGGGAGGGAACCGGCTGTGATTGGCCGACAGGAACAAGTGTGACTGAACAGACTTGAAGGGGAAAAGAAGTCGTGAAGGAATTTGTTCTTGAGAAGTTACAGGAGTCAGCAGCCTGTTTACATGAGCAGCGATATGAACCAGATTAAGACAACAGTCTGAATAAGAAACTGCCATGTAAACAGCATTTTCTGATCACCTGAACCTGAATAAGATCATAATAAGAGCAAGCGGAATCACATTAAGACATGTGGAGTATTCTGATTTAGTCTCATTATTGAAGCATTTTAGACTGTAAACACCTGAATCCAAGAAAAAGAGACTGACAGGAGAAAAGAGAAGTAGTCGGATTATTGCTGTCCATGTAAACAGAGTCAGAGTTTGGACAGCCAGGCTGCTTTAATCAGTCAGCAACATGATTAATAAGTCACTGGAAGTCTGTCTCATTTCCAATAGAAGAGGAAGCTCCCTATTTGTCTCAGCCTGCCCAAGGTTTCTTCCAAGTTTTCCTACTAAGGTTTTTCTTGGGAGTTTCTCCTTGTGTGCATTAGAGTCTAAGGCTGGGGGTGCCGGGTAGGTTCGGCTGTAGAACAGACAGATTGTTTGTCTTGCTAAATCTGCTCTTGTCTACCTTGTGTTTTTCGCTATGTTTGTCCTACATAACTTTGTTCACCATCGATTGTGTTTAGTTAGATCTAGCTAGACACATTCTCTGTAAAGTCCTCTGAGACGTGCTTGTGATAAAGGGCGATATAAATAAACTTGACTTGACGTGACTTGACCAGAGAAATGTGTGAACGCTCAACAAGCTTGTTGGCTGAGAAAATGCTCTTGGTTCCAGCGCTGAGCCACCACAGCGCTTTGGTGTTACAGGTGGAGTTTTTTTTAAAGTTAGCAGAGTTTCACTCACTCCAGTCATGCAAAAAAACACAATTCTCCAGTCTCCTCTACCGGAGCAACAGGTCACAGAATCACTGATTTTGGGGTTTTATCATAACCTGACTTGCCAGATGGTTTGTTACACAGAACCATCTGGGAAGTCGTCCTTGGAAACTGTTTGGAAAAGGGCAGGCACTTTCAAAAAATACTTGGCAGGTGATTGGATGAACCATCTGTCTATCACCGTCTATCACGGGCTAACTTCAACCAATCGGATCGACGAACCATATAAACAAACTTTTGCCGAAGCCGGTCGGGAGAAGAGCGAAAACATCTTTTCCATCCAGAAAAGCCTTCAGTGCCGTTCTTTGCTCTTCTTTCAATGAAGAAATCCTCTCCAGTTCAGAAGTAACTGATGTTACAGCAGCATCTACGCAGCCTCTTTAGGAGCCGCCATTGTTGTGAAGGAGCAGTCGCTTCTCGCTGTCGCCACACCTAAGCCCCGCCCCCAGCTGCCCTCACAGGACGCTGATTGGTCCGCACCGCTGTGGTTCGGCCACAAATGCAGAACTTGAAGCCTGGCAGGATGGATTCAGCAGCCCCCCAGCACACGGTCTGTTCTCAGTCTTTCCCTCAGGAAAACGCCTACAGAGCATCAGAGCTCGGACCAGTAAAGAAAAGTTTTTACCCCCAGGCGGTTAGATTACTGAACAGTAGCACTTTACATAACTCATAGTGATTATTATTTGTGGGATCTCTTATTTATCTGATCTCTTGTTTTTTTATTTTTTTTTATTTATATATAGCTTTTAAGGGCTGAGATAGAGCCAGGGCAGATGCATTTCATTGCATTTGAAAGTACATTGTACTTTTTAAATGTATGTGACAATAAACCTGAACTTGAAACTTGAACCCAAGATGCCACCAAAGTTCAACAGCACTTTAAAACTCGCAAACCCAATATTTATCACACAAATCATGCTGCTCCTGGTTGGAAGTGGTGCAGCTCAGACTCTCTGCCTGGAGGAGAACCGGCAGCTTGAGCCGGAATCTGGAACGGAGGCCGAGTCACCGCCGAGCGGGGCCGGGGGTCGGCCTGACCCGACCCCCGGCCCCGGCCTGGCCCGGCCTGGCCCGGCCTGGCCCGGCCTGGCCCGGCCCGGCCCGGCCCGGCGTACTGACACACAGGCAAGCACACACACCCACACCCAGACACACACACAGACACACACACACCCAGAAGGCAGAGTGTGTGTCACCAGCGCAGCGTGACTCCCTCTGTCAGTGTGACGTCAGCAGAATTAGGCGGGGCTATCAATCCACCCCCCCACCCCCACACCCCCCTCCCCTCAGGGTTGACATCAATGCATGGGGCAGGCCGACTGACTAGACACACACACACACACACACACACACACACACACAGTCTCAGAGAAAAATGTACTATTCACAAACTCAGGCACACATACAGTACATTTGTAAAATGTGTAAGTGATTTTCCACTGCTTCAAAGCAAACTGGTTTACAGAACTCTCTCTCTCTCTCTCTCACACACACACACACACACACACACACACGACAACTCTCTCTTTCCACTCAGCTATAGCGTTTCTCTCAGAGTCACAGTGTGTTTCGCCTTTAAAAAAAAACAACAATGTCTTTGGGAGACTTTCAGCAAAAACAGGAAGTCCGTTGGATGAAATTTGCCACAAACACGACTTGCTTCCTCTCACAGGCTGTTGGGTAAAAAACCAGCAGAGCAACACTGCAGCTCAAACAATGTTCAGTCACACACACACACACACACACACACACACACACACACACCGGCCTCAGGGAACTGAACAGCACAAAACGTCTCACAACATGAACCCATGCAACCTTTTCTACACAAACCTGCTGTTTCTGCTTCATTTTCTTTGTGTAATGGTTATTATTTGTGTGTGTAAGTGAGGAAAGTTAGGAGTGGAGGAAAGGAAAATGTTAAATATTAGGAGTTATTTAGTGATGAAGTGTTGTAATTTACTTTTTTGGTGAACCCACTTTCCCTCAGCCTAGCTCGTCTACTTCTACCGCAGTTAGTGATTTCCTACATTTCCCAGAATGCCTTTCGACAACCCTCAGAGAGCACCTGGACTTGGTGCATCCAGCTGTGGGTTTTACATGCAGCTGGAGAGAGAGATAACGACAGCGACAGTAAGAGCAAGACAGCAAGAGTTTCCGGTCAAGAAAATGTGTGAGTCACGCCCCGCTTACTCCAACCCCAACCTGTCTCTCTGCTGCAGTGCATGCTGGTCTCTCTCCTGCTCCTGTGGGTGGAGAAATTGGTCTCTCTCCTCTTCTCTGATGGATTTCTCCCTGTATGATTGTTGAGCGTCTCTCGGTGCAAAATGGCGGCTCTAGAAAGAAGCCCTCGCTCTTTGATTCTGAGGGACTGACACCAGAACCTGACGTTTACCGCTGAGGTTTTACATCCTGAAACATTTTCTCATATCAAACTCCACTGGAGCTGCTGGAAACATCTGGAGGTGATGTCACCTCGTCTACGATTGGCCAGTTATCCACCAAGAAGAAAAACACAACAAACTACTGAATGGAGCCAGGAATGAAAAGTAACTCACCAATAGCTATCTTTTGTATTTAAGTATTTTTGGGTAGAAATTTCGGTAACACTTTCTATGAAGCCAGTGTCTATAATACATTATAATTATACTTATAACACATTATAATGCCATCATAATGCATTATAAGTATAGCTATAATCATACATAGACAGTTATAATGTTTTATAACATTACTCATAATCTGTTATAAATCTTTTTCATTTAAGTGGTAATGAAAAAGCTTTATAACAGATTGTAAGTAATGTGTTTATAATGTTATAAAACATTATAACTGTCTATGCATGATTATAACTATACTTATAATGCATTATGATGGCATTATAATGTGTTAGAAGTATGAGCATAATGTATTATAGACTAGGGCTTCATAGAAAGTGTTACCGAAATTTCTGTTGAACTGTTTGCCCCATGCTCACTTTTATAATTGGGATATAATGTGCATCGCAATCTCACCTGGGATTGGTTATGTGGCATGACACAGAGATTAATTAATTCATTCACTCATTCATTGACTTACGAGTGTTATTATACATATGAACAACAATAATCTGCAGCAATGTCAAAACCCAACACATGGTTCAGGTGTTGAACGTACCCCAAACACGAGTGTCTCCGGCCGTGTCCGAACCCGGTCGGCGCCCCTTTCCTCACCAGTCGGGACTCTTTGTTCATCGTCCCTTGAGCTCCGAACTCATACGAGACTCTCTGGACTGTAAAGAAAACTCCTAGACATCCATAACAGGCTTCGCTTTGCACCTCAGCGAATTATTTTCCCCCTATGGTCCGCCAGGTGGGTCTGGATCGACTCCATGAGGGTTTTTGTACCAGGATACAGGGCGGTCCAGGTAAGAGGCAAAACCGAAACCGACGCAGACGGATGGAAGCCCGATCTGATGAATCCTTAATGCCCGATGATGCAGGAGGAGAAACTGGAGGAATGTTGCAGAGTTCTTCCTCCGAAGCCCCGGACAAGCCTCGACAGGGCGGACTGGAGTGTGATACTCAATTAGTCTCTGCAGCAGGGGAGGAGCAGAAAGAAAGCCGCTGTAAATGAAACCCCCCTGGCTTTATCAGAGGATTCTCCACACTTATCTCCACTCTCTCACTGGTTTGTTGTTGTTTTAAATACCCAAAGTAGTCCCAGACGTGACCTCGCCCGCATTCCTGGATCGGTCTTCAGTGGAGCAGCTCCAAACCGTCCGGACGATAGCAGCGGATAAGGAGACAAGTCTGAAAAACTCCTCTGCAAGAGTCTTTAGAGGCAGTTTTTGTCGCTGTGAGCCGTCTCCTCTGTCAGTCAGCCGCTGTGTCTGCAGGAAAGGGGAACTTCAGAGGGTTGAGTTATTGCCGAGGGCAGCGTCAGCGAGCGTTGACCTCTTCCTCCAGCAGTGTGGGAGCTTGAGGAGTCCCCAGAGGTGGCTGTGGGAGCTGAGAAGGACCCGTCCAGTCCTAAAAGAGCTGTCCTGGAGAGGCTTTTTTTATTTATGTTCCAGGATATCCAACGCTGGGACGAAAATAACTCGCAAAAGCTCGACTCGAAAAAGCTGGCTTCGGGACACAGGCAGATGCTTCCTTTAAAGCCACACTTTCAGACTTCCAAAGCAGAGCCAAAGCAGCGACAGCCGACTCTGAGCCTCCGCGAACAGCCTGGCAGAGAAAAATACTCCCTACATTTATACAGTTACAGCGTGTCTTGTGGTGTGTCCCGACTTGTCAAAGGGAAATCTGACTTCCCTGCCTGGCTGGCGGGTGTTTTTGTGTGTGTGCCGGCGCTAGCTTGGCTCAGCCCTCGTTGACATGTGAGATCAACGGGCCTCCTGACCTGACACCCTCCTGCTGCCCCGCGGCTGAATAATTACAGGGAGGTATTGTTAGCCTGGGTGCCGGGCCGGGTGGCAAGAGGGGTGGGGGGGGGGGTGGCGGCAAGGGAGGGGTGGGGGTTTGGATGGGGATGGAGGGAACTCAAGGTCCCACACCACAACATGGTACACAGATGTACCACACACACGTATAAACACAGCATGTATTGTATACCATGAAGGTTGGTGGTTGACTTCCCAAATAGCCATAGTTGATACTAAGTTTAGGCCGATTTTGGCCTTTTTATTAAATAACAGATATCGTCCACTTCTGATATGATGGAGGTTCCTCCCTGACAACAGATACAGAAAGGTAGTCTGGAAAATATGCAAAATCTTACTTTATTTGCACATTTTATGCATTAATTTAATTGTTCAATAATCATTTTGTATTAAATTAAAGAGCTGCTAAGCCTTAATTAGTCTGGGTTTCAGTGGAGAGTTTTAGTTTTTCCCATGATGGTCTAAATGCTGTTTCAGAGGCTTTTCCACCCTGACAAGAATAAGAATTCTGGCGGAAACACTGAACACTTGCGATTTTGTGGCATGGAAATTGTCAAATTTAAAGACGTTGAATATTGCCACAAAGTATCAGCTGTCGGCAACTTCAGTCTAAAAATATAATACCCTACTTAATACAAAAACAAAAAGCAAGAACTGAAAGTAAGAAAGTCTGCCAGAGGGAGAAAAGAAGTAGTAAGAGAAGAGTGTGAAGATAAATTTCACAGTTCATGTACACTCATTATCATGTTCCGGTTGACAAGTTAGCACTTAAGTCGGAAGCTAAAACGCCCCCGGAGCTGTGGGCCGTCTCACCCAGGAGACACTCCACCCAAACGTGAGACTACACCGTCTAACCTTTCACCTAAAGGAGACAGGTGACAGGGAACGGGAGTGAGATCACGCCTGCAGAGCTGTTAAAACTGTGCGCTTGAAACAAAAATTGCAAACTCTGTCTTATGTAATATTTGTTTCCATCGCAGACTGCAATGGAAACGTGGCTGTAAATTTATTTAATACCTTCTTATGCCATCCTCTGGGGCTGAATATTCATGTTTATATTCTGGGTATTGTTACTGTTTTCCCAAGTAAACCAAAAAAAAAACAACAACAAAATCTTACACCATCTTTTCAGATTTAATTAATTGCAGCTTGTAAGTGACTCATCAGTATAGTCCAGGGGCCGCGCATGAGGCGTTTTGTTGCTGTGGCATTGGGAAAGCTACAAAGCCTAGACTGCTATCCACCAAGGACTTCTTCTTCCTGAGAGCTGTCATCCTTTTTTCTCCTTTGTTTACAGCGGGGAGGAGGCGCCGCTGACAGCAGCGAGGCCCGGGCTCGTCTCTAGCTACCCGCACTTGAAGTTAAAAACATTTCAGCTGTAGAAAAAGGGACACGAGTCGCATGGCAACAGTGAGAGCCACCACAGACCGTTTCCCTGAGCGTTTTGTGAACGCTGCAATCAAAACAAAAGGATATTTTATAGACACAAACAAACTATCTTCTTAATGTGGTATAAAATATTTGTCATTTTTTAGGATCTTTTATCAAAAGCGCCTAAAATACCATAAGAAGATACATTTCTGGTAAGGAATTGAACCCCTAATCTTGGCAATGTTAGTGCCTTGCTCTATCCAATTAGCACCACAGGGAATTGAACCCCTAAACCTGGCAGTATTAATATAGTGCCTTCCACTATACATTGAACAATGAAGGGAATTGAACCCCTAACCCTTGCAGTGCTAGTGCCTTGCTTTACTCAAAGCTTCACAAGGGAATTGAACCCCTAACCCTTGCAGTGCTAGTGCCTTGCTCTACTCAAGGGTTTCACAGGGAATTGAACCCCTAACCTTAAGGGTCCTATGACCTTGGCAGAATTAGTGCTTTGCTCTGCCCACTGAACCACACACAGAATTGAACCCCTAACCTTGGCAATGTTAGTGCCTTGCTCTACCCAATTAGCACCACAGGGAATTGAACCCCCGAAACCTGACAGTGTTAATATAGTGCCTTCCTCTAGACATTGAGCAATAAAGGGATTTGAACCCCCAGCCTTTACAGTACTAATGCCTTGCTTTACTCAGAGCTTCACAGGGAATTGAACCCCTAACCCTTGCTCTACCCAATGAGCACTGCAGGGAGTTGAACCCCTAAACCCGGCAGTGTTACTGGGAATTGAACCCCTAACCCTTACAGTACTAGCGCCTTGCTCTACTCAGAGTTTCACAGGGAATTGAACCCCTAACCTTAAGGGTCCTATAACCTTGGCAGAATTGGTGCTTTGCTAACACAGAATTGAACCCCTAACCTTGGCAGTGTAGTGCCTTGCTCTGCCCAATTAGCACCACAGGGAATTGAACCCCCGAAACCTGACAGTGTTAATATAGTGCCTTCCTCTAGACATTGAGCAATAAAGGGATTTGAACCCCCAGCCTTTACAGTACTAATGCCTTGCTTTACTCAGAGCTTCACAGGGAATTGAACCCCTAACCCTTGCTCTACCCAATGAGCACTGCAGGGAGTTGAACCCCTAAACCCGGCAGTGTTACTGGGAATTGAACCCCTAACCCTTACAGTACTAGTGCCTTGCTCTACTCAGAGTTTCACAGGGAATTGAACCCCTAACCTTAAGGGTCCTATAACCTTGGCAGAATTGGTGCTTTGCTAACACAGAATTGAACCCCTAACCTTGGCAGTGTAGTGCCTTGCTCTGCCCAATTAGCACCACAGGGAATTGAACCCCCGAAATCTGACAGTGTTAATATAGTGCCTTCCTCTAGACATTGAGCAATAAAGGGATTTGGACCCCTAGCTTTTACAGTATTAATGCCTTGCTTTACTCAGAGTTTCACAGGGAATTGAACCCCTAACCCTTGCTCTACCCAATGAGCACTGCAGGGAGTTGAACCCCTAACCCTGGCAGTGTTACTGTAATGCCTTCCACTACACATCGAGCAATGAAGGGAATTGAACCCCTAACCCTGGTAGTGTTAGTGTTCTGCTCTACCTATGGAGCCACATAGGTAATTGAACCCCTAATCCTGGCAGTGTTACTATAGTGCCTTGCTCTAGACATTCGGCAATGCAGGGAATTGAACCCCTCACCTAAGGAGTCCTATAACCCTTACAGTGGTGATGCCTTGCTCTACTCAGAGCTTCGCAGGGAATTGAACCCCTAACCCTGGCACACAGGAGCATATAGGATGTCCAGAGTATAAACTCCAGTTAAAAACACTTGGGAGTTCCTCTGTCTTCACTGAGGCTGTGAGGCTGGTGATTGGTCGGTTAGGTCGGCCTGTCCTGCTGTTTTCTGTCCTGTGCTTTGTTTTGTTCCCTTGTGTTTTATTTGGTTGCAGACCGTATCACAACATTTTATTTTGTGATTGATTGTTGATCAGTTAGATCTAGGCGGGCTCGCTCTCTGTAAAGTCCTTTGAGACGGGCTTTGTGATGAAGGGTTGAAGACTCGACTTGACAAGTGCATCTTTTTCTTTCTTTCTTTCTTTCTTTCTTTCTTTATTAGGATCCCCATTAGCAGCAGCATAAGCATTGGCTATTCTTCCTGGGGTCCACCACACATACAGTCATACACACTTATACACACTATAACCACATAAACACAACAAACAAAACAGCTCATCTCATTGAATTAATCAAGTACATATGGAAGAGAAACAATATTGTCATCCAGACATCAAGCCAAACACAAACATTATCAATCACAATTCCTCAAGAATTAATAGCAAACTTGTAAATCCTTGCCTGATTGACCTTCTTAAAATATATATTTATCCATCCTGCGCTTTCACACATGTAATTCCAAGAAACTAGGGTATTAAAATACATTTCTCATTCTCTGCCAAGGGGATTTCTACTTTGACAGGTATACATTTTATGTATACCATGCATCAACTTAAGTTCAAACCACACAAAGTACTAAAGTCAGTGTGGGTATCACAGCTCGGCTCAGACGGCTCCGTCTGCAGAATGAATTAGAAGCCGATGTGTAATGAAACGGCAGAGCCAGACGACGGGCCGAGAGACTGTAGTCTGATCGGACAGGCTCATCGGGGCGTGAAGTGAAGCTGAGCATGTGGCCTTCGATCTGCTGCGGTCTGGACTGCATGATGGGTGTGTGTGTGTGTGTGTGTGTGTGTGTGTGTGTGTGCGCTGCCTGAGGCCAGAGCTGCTGTCAATGAGAGCATGGGGAAGTTTAAACATTAAACTGGCTGACGGCCCGCGGTGGAAGATGACACGGCTGAAACGCACTCGACAGGCATAAACACATGAGCATGATACTGTACAACCAGCTTCCTCTACACACACACACACACACGTGCACGCGCACACGCGCGCACACACACACACACACACACACACACACACACACACACACACACACACACACACACACACACACAGACAGACAGACGGGGATGTAGTGAATAGTTAATTCACCAAGGTTTACCCACTTTTTTCAATTTGCAGAAATAATTTATACATTTTTTAGTGTATTTACTACTACATTACAGACGATAGATAGATAGATAGATAGATAGATAGATAGATAGATAGATAGATAGATTAAATATCCAGAATGTAATGAAATCCATTAGTTTATTAACATTAAACGCCAAAATTCAGTGAAGAGACATTCTGAAAAAGAGACATCAGCTGATAAATTTGAAATACATAAAGCTCTTCAATGATTAATCAATAGATGATTTGTTACGCTGAACTCATGAAAGTTCAAGTTCAACTTCATCTCCTGAGCTGGCTTCACTAGACTATTACTACTCATTACTACTACTCACTTCACTATTTATATACTTAGCGTATTCATACCACTGTTCATTCTGTTCATACTGTTCATACTGTATATACACCATACTGCATATACTATATATATTATTATATACATCTTGCATATTCATATATCTTGCATACTCATATCCACTGTTCTACTGCTGATACTGTTAATACTGTTCATACTGTATATATCTCAGCACATTCATACTACCCTTACAGCTTATACTATTTCTATAATATACATATGCACATTACATTGCACTGCACTTTTACTACTTCTTTTGCACTTCTGGTTAGATGCTAAACTGCATTTCGTTGTCTTAGTACTTGTACTCTGTGCAATGACAATAAAGTTGAATCTAGTCTAATCTAATCTAAACTAGACAGACCGGGCTGATGATTCATCTGTGAACGGTCATAAGCAGCAGGAGTGAAACTGCTGGCTGTTATCGACTGCTGTGTGCAGCGCTGCACTGTTTTACGCGCTGGTTTCTGTGCTGGCCTTGTGAAGTGAATTCTCCTCAGGACAATAAATGTTATTGTCTGTGGATGAGAAGTTCAAGGACGCGGCAGCTGGCCTGTATTTAGGAAGCCTGGGGGAAACTCAACGGCCAAACTCTCCTTACCAGAGCTGCACTACGGTTAGACCGATGTCCCAGGTGATACTGGACATTTATTTTTTTTAACTTTTTATTTATGAAAATTTTTCCCATTATAAGGACAGCAAGCAAAAAGCAAACAAGAAACAAAAAATAACTAGAAATAACCGCCTCACGGTTGTATGCCTCCGCCAATAAACTTTGTTTTATCATTGCAAGGACAGTCTTTATTTATTGAACAAATATAATTAATGTGATTATTAGGTCAACTTAAAGAATTTTGGTGTCTGCAAAAGTAAGTGACAGCACTTCCACCGTTTTTGCAGAATGACCCAAGATCGTTTTCTCAGCTACAGTGGTAAACAAAACATTATGATGTCACAGTGAAGTTGACCTTTGAACTTTTGGATATAAAATGTCATCACTTCATCATTTTATCCTATTAGACATTTGTGTGAAATTTTGTCATAATTAGCATATGAATTATTGAGTTATGGCCAAAAATGTCTTTTGTGAGGTCACAGTGACCTTTGACCTTTGACCACCAAAATCTAATCAGTTCATCCTTGAGTCCAAGTGGACGTTTGTGCCAAATTTGAAGAAATTCCCTCCAGGCGTTCCTGAGATATCACGTTCACGAGAATGGGACCGATGGACGGACAACCTGAAAACATAAAGCCTCCAGGCATAAAAAAGCAAACAAATATGAGGTCATGGAGTGATCAATAAATCAAGGCAAATTTGCCTAATTTAAAATAAAATATCGCACATGATACATACAATAATTATGAAAGATCTGTCTCATTGGCTAAATAAACACACCATTTTTTCCCACCGTTTTTCTCCCAGTTCTTTTTGGAGCCGTATGGAGTCGGTCTGTTCTAGAAGATGTAGGTGTTTAACAATATTATTGACAAAGAGGCTGGCAGTAGGGCAGTTTTTCTGAAGCCAATATTTAGTAATGGCCTTTCTACTTGCTACCAGCAAGATCTTTAGGAGGTCGGTATCATCTTTACTTCTTAACCTGTCAGGGAAATGTCCGAGATAGAAGGATGTGAATGTTGTACTGATACTAAAACCCCGTCGCCTGATATCAGACAGAACTGTCGACTCGTTCCACTCCATCTCCATCTTCAGTCTGACATTGCCTCCACTCTAACCGATTTCCGTGGGGGAGGGGGATTCGATTTTCCCTAACTAATCGCTAGAGACCGACGTATCCGCCTGAATCTAACGTCATTTTAAGTCGACGCTGATGCGTAGCCATGACAACACCAGAGACGGTTCAGAAAGTATAGAGCATCTTTGACAACACGGAGCGAAGTAAAAGCAAAGTACGACGACTTTTGATCGATTCAGAACAGCCTTGATAGCAGCGTCTATTTTGTCTATAGCGTCTCCATTGTTGTTATTACTCCTCCTTGGTTCTGGCGCACAGCTTGACAACAGCATTAGTCCCGCCCGTGGCGCTGATTGGCTAATCGTTAGTCCCCCCCGGCGCTCATTGGACCGATCATTTTTCAACCGAGAAACCGCTGTTTCATGTCACGATGCCAGACCAGAATCAGTCAACTCGGTGGAGTGGGCGGAGTCAAAGGTCTGGACAAAAAACTCCGGGTTTTTGAGACGATTGTTGCTACTTCCTTCCAAAAAGTCTGAATAGAGGAACAGGACCAGAAAACATGAGCATGATCAACCACGCTTTCTCCACATTCCCTCCAGCAGCATAGCTGAGTGCCAGTTTGTTTAGACTTCTGTTTAGGAGTGATAAAAAAGCGAATCAAGTTTTTCCAACAGAATTCTCTCCAGGACGACTGTGTTTCCCAGGCGTTCAGCCACATGTCTTCAGTTATTTCTATGTCCAGCTCTTTTTCCCATCGTTGTTTCACAAAGTCTGTAGTGTCCTTATTCAGTGATGTGATGCCATTGTATAACTTGCTTATAAGACCTTTATTACTTCCTGAGTTATAAGCATCAATAAATATATGAATGACAATTGGTGGCTCTCTTGGATTAGAACCTTTTACCTAGAGCTGCAACGATTAATCGATTAGTTGTCAACTATTAAATTAATCGCCAACTATATTGATAATGGATTAATCGGTTTGAGTCATTTTTTAAGAAAAACAAGTCAAAATTCTCTGATTCCAGCTTCTTGAATGTGAATATTTTCTGGTTTCTTTCCTCCTCTATGACAGTAAACTGAATATCTTTGGGTTGTGGACAAAACAAGACATTTGAGGACGTCATCTTGGGCTTTGGGAAACACTGATCCACATTTTTCACCATTTTCTGACATTTTATAGACCAAACAACTAATCGATTAATCGAGAAAATAATCGACAATTAACATAATCGTTAGTTGCAGCCCTACTTTTACCTTTTTATTTAAATAATCACAAAGCTGTAAATACCTAAAAGTCCTGCCCACCCAACCCATATGATACTGGACTTTTATTAAATATTAAATATCATCCACTTCTGATATGATGGAGGTTCCTCCTGACCACAGATACAGAGAAACAGACTAGAACATTTTATTTATTCATTTAATTGTTCAATAATGTTTTTCTAAATGAATTCTTCATCTAAAGACAGTAATGTCTCCCAGAGTTTCTCTACCATTGAACAGGTGTGGTGTCTCTCTGCCTTAAAGAGCTGCTGACACTAAAAGAATTTCATCAGTCTGGTTTCAGTGGAGAGTTTTAGTGTCCCATGATGCTCTGAATGTTTCAGAGGCTGACAAGAAGAGAATACTGGAGGAAACACTGAATACTTATATATTTTTTGGCATGAAGATGGTCAAATTTGAAGATATTGAATGTTGGCACAAATAAGCAGCTTCAGTACAAAACACTGGTATCCGTCAAACCCTAGTTGATACAAAAACAGAAAAGCAAACCAGTAAACACAAAATGTAAGAAAGTCTGCCAGAGGAAAACACGTAGTAGCAGGCGAGGAGTGTGAAGATAAATTTCACAGCTCCTGTACACTCATTACCGCGTTATGTGTGAACTTAATCCCAAAATAAAGGAGTTTTATTTTTCCCATGATGCTTTCAATGCTGCTTCTGCTGAGGCTTTTCGATCCTGGCAAGAAGAAACCTCTGGGAGAAACACTGAATACTTGTAAGGTTTTGGCGTGCAAATGTGAAAAATGAAGGATATCGAATATATGAGTAAAATATCAGCAGGTTTAAAAAACAATAATATCAATATCAGCCTTCAAAAACCTGCATTGGTTGAATTCTACCCAGCAACAACACCACCTCCACCATTTGAAAATAGATAAACTGACAAAATGATTCACAGTAATTCTGCTACTTTCTAAAGGATTTTCGATAACCCTTTTGCATACTTATGGTGGCCGTTTCACCATGTTCCAAGTTCCTAGGCCTTAGTTTTGACTCGTGTCTTCTGAATTAAATCCACTTTTCTTGTGAAACCCAGTGTAGGCCTACTCACAAGTCCACAGGAGGCAGGGAAAACATTGAATGAAAATGTATTTGAAGTCACATCACCCACTTGATGTTGTATTCCAAACTGTTAACACACACGTTATTACCCGCTATCTCCATGTACACATTAAACACGTTGTACACGGTCAAAAACTTGTTTCGATCCAAACTTATTTGCAAATTCATCTACATCCTAGCAGCAAGTTTTTTCTAGGGCCTTCTTGCACACGCGCAATAAATTCCCTTACGGCACAATCCACTGTTGCAAACAACAAAAATATATGTGTTATGTAAGGGATTATACATTACATTATCCCGCTTATTACACGGCTACTTACAAAAGAAATCAATAATTTGACACAAAATATTGATTTAAAAATGATTTTATTGATTTAAAAAATTGTCTGTTAGATTCTACGGTTGGAACTGTGTCCATAGCAACGCTTAACCACTGTTAACCACTGTTTAACCACAATGTCTAACCACGTTTAACCTTTAAACACTGCCATAGCCCACACCGTGTCCCATTTGGTGTTTATTTCATGTCTGTCTTCTTCAATTTTGTCATCCAGCTCTTTGTGTCTTTTAACCTCTCTTGCTTTTTCTGTGCTGTTTTCTTGTTCTCCTTTTCTTTTCTTTACTGGGGACAGTTCAGCCGTTAACCATGAATCGAAAGTTTCGTGCTCTCCAAATATATTAAAATTAATATTAGAAAAATCTTCCATGGTGTTTTTCTGACGGAGTAACGGAAAGCTAACGTTTTTTTTTTTTTCATCAGCCGTGACGTTGAAAGTGGAGCCAGTGATAGCGGAGTGGGCTTTTGTGTACGTCTGCTTAATGCTTCGCTTCCTGCTGACAAACACTCGCTCTTCCACGCCTCGCTGTGCTCTCCGGGCCGAGGGATTTCCAGGGCCGGGCTACCCATAAGCCCCTGCTGATGACGTCCTGGTGTCTGAACCTGGACTTTTTTTTTTTTTTTTTTTTGGGGGGGGGGATTGAAGCACGTGCAGCTTGGTCCACACTAGGGTTTGGGCGATTGGACTAACAGAGGATATTACTAGTGGAAAATAATGGCATTTCCCTGAACTGAATCCACAGCCAGTGGAAATTCCCTTGCCGATCTTTTGTTTCTCGACGATTGAAACAACCTTGATCTTTAGTGATTAAAAATGTAGACTTGATGTGAGAGAGGAGGTTGGTGTGGGATAAGGGTGTGACATTTGACCTGGTAACTGAATTGAACTGAACTGTAGTTTTACTTTACTTATTCTTTTTATTTATTTATTTTCTGGCCTGTGTGTCTTGCGGTTCAACTATCGTACACTCTAATTGCTATCTGAGCTTTAATGTAGTCACAATGCCGTGTTTTTTCTTTTTTTTAAGCCACTGTTATGTTGTGAAAACGAGAAAAGATATGATTGCTTTTATGTACCATGGTAGACTATTCTATTTTACCTGCAATAAAAATATTTCTAAAAAAAAAAAAAATGTTTTTCCTTGTATGCATTGAGGGTCTCAGGCTGGTGGAGCCGGCAGGTTAGAATAGTTAGGCTGTTATGTCTTGATAAAATCTGCTTCTGTGTCTTGTGCTTTTCCTTAGGTTTGCCCTATATCATTCTGCCCTATGGTCGATTGTTGATCAGTTAGATCTAGTTAGGCTCATTCTCTATAAAGTCCTTTGAGCCATGCTGGGATTAAGAGCTGTAGAAATAAACTTTACCTTGAACTTTTTACAAAGCACCTTGGAGTAGGGCTGAACAATTAATCAGAATTTTATCGAAATCGCAATATGGCCTACTGCAATTTTCAAATCGCACGAGGCGCAATATTTGTTAAAGGTGAAATGTGTCAAAATACCATTTTAAAGTAAATATTGTGGTGCTGCAGAGATGTCCTGGCCTACACATCATATTCTACAGACTTAAGAAAACATCTTTGTTTGGTACAGATCCCCGCAAAAATCACACCATAATCATTTTAATACGTTTTTCAATGAAAATGAGAATAATGATGTAAAAATTATCATTCCCTCTAATATCGCAAATCATATCGCAATTGCAATATCAGTCAAAATAAAAGCAATTCGATATTTTTTAAAAATCGTTAAGCCCTACCTTGTAGTACCATGAGTGCACAGTTACCCTTTCCACCAACTGGAACCTAGTGCTGGTGCTGGTGCTGGTGCCGGTTTGCAGTTGGTTCAACTTGCGAACCTTCTAAGAACCGGTTTGCTTTTCCACGTGCTAGAGCTGGCTAGAGAGCCATGTCATTATGTCACTGTATACGTCTGTATACGTCTCCGCTTTCCCAGCAACACTAGCACCAACTTCAAGCACAACAACCAAAATGGCGGACTACGTCTCTTTACAAGTGTTGCTCCTGGCTTTGCGAGCCTTCATTGGCATCCAAACACGACTGGTCCAACGCATTTGTGCTGTCCATGAAGCTCTGGTTTTTTAACAATGGCGGTCTTATGGGTCTTGTTGGTTTTGGTTGGTCACGATAATCCCGCCCCCAGCCCCTGACGTAAGCGGTTCTTTATTCTACACCAGCAAAGTGTTGGTGCCACTCTGGAACCAGTTTTCCTGGCCGAGAGCTGGTTCTTTGGCTGTCGAAACGCGAAGAACTGGTTCGAGATTATAGGCACCGGCTCCGAACCGGCCCTCGAACTGCCTTGGTCGAAAAGGGGTGAGTTTAATTTAGTATAGGCGGCCCCAGTGGGATTTGAACCCCTAACCCCGGCAGTGCTAGTGCCTTGCTCTACCCATTGAGCTACACAGGGACCAATGCATCGCCTCAGTGATCAGAACTTCATATCGCTCTCCGAACTCTCTTTCCAGAGATAATAATAATTGCTTCATTTTGCCCTCTGACACGCTTAGTGGAATTTGGTTAAGTTTAATTACTTTTCTTCAAAAAAACTGTCAGAGTTAGAGTGGAAAGGAAGCTTTTCTCATCAGAGTGTTTAATAAGGATGTGTTGGTTGAACAGGCTGGAGCATTAACTGGATTAATGAAGAGAAATGGGAAGAAACAAAGCAGCGTGTGGTTTGCAGTGGGCGCCATGCATGTAGCCAAACTAATCCTGTTGGTAGACCTGGGTCAGATAGCATTTGGAAATATAGCATTAATACCTGAGAGGGCGTTCTTTACTGTCAGCAGCACCACAGTTTTTATAATCCCAGTAAAGACCATCCTCAAGAGTATTATGGCTTTTATACAACGGTTACCTATGCATGTGTACTGACTAACAGGTTTTTTTTCTAAGTAATATAAGAATAAAAAACTCCCTGATCCACAAGAGTTGGCATAGCAACCAGTAACGCATGGCCAGCTGTTATTTATAGGAATTATCAGCACGGAACAAACAAATCTTTAACCAATCAGACTGCTTGGCTGAACCTATCCGTTGTATAATAATTAAGAGCGTTTGTTTTAACCCACGTGGAGTAGCGAATGGGTGGGGTTTACCACTTCAGGACAATTCAGGTCACTTCAGCTAAATTATCAACCACGGAAAAGTGGACTACATTGACTTTAATACTGTCCTGTGATTGTCTAAACTTTCTGTTACTCATTGATTATCCTACATGCAGCCCCACCCCGCCACCATCTGGCATTGAGGAGGCTAAAACAAACCACAAAACATTTGCAAATTATTTTGTTTGCGTAGGAGTCCAGTTTTTGACTCCTACGCAAACAAAATAGTTGAAAGCACAAAATGAAAACAAATTATGGCACTTTTTAAAGGATAGTAGGTAACTTAAGTTCTTAACTGACAAAAATGATGAATGCACTTCTACAGACTGAATTCTCTCTATATTTTACTGAACACTGAACTACAGGTTATTATGTTTTTCCCGAAATGGATACAGACTTTTAGAAATGAACTCAGATACTATTTGACCCAGGTCAGATCTTGACCCTTGTAGCTCCTGCAGCACTATGGAGCCTTTTTCTCCACAGCCAACAGCATGGTAACACAGGGCAACAGAGAGACACGGGACAGCAGAGCATTCTCTAATCTTAATCGCAGTTGTGAGATGATCAAGCAAAAGGCTGGTCTGAGATCTGTAGTTCGGGGGCTACAGCACTGCTGGGACCCCTCCATGTTTATGAAGACAGCGAGGTAATCATACAGAATGACCTAAAACAATCTAAGGCCACTGTTTGCTAGATAGTTCTGGGAAACACTTATTTTCCTGTATTAATATCCTCTTAAGGAGGATATTTAAGAGCAGCAATTACCCAAATAATGATGGAACATTTTGACCGTTTCTAAGAAAAATATCCAGCAGGGCAAAACACAGTGCTCACAGCTCATTGTCTGAATATAATTTTCTATAATTGATTCAACTTCACAAACCAAAATAAACAGGCTTTTACTGTATTCTTACAGACCAGAATGACAAATGATGGCTTTGGGCTGTAGGAAAGGTTTTCTTTCCATGTAGCTTTCTCCTAGTTTCCTCAGCTGACCTACAGGTCATGGCTGTGTACATGGAAAATCTCTCTCTTACGTCACTACCCCACCAGCACAGCTTTTTCTTTCAGCGGTGTGGTTATTTTCTGTTTAGAAAATCAGCAAATGGCTCCAGAAAGTCACTCTGATATCTACAGTTATCATGCATCTCTGAAATTATCTCCACACATCTCATTGTGGTTTTACAGACGTTTGTTTTGCCCATGTATGTTTAAATTCAAATATGGGCCTCCTCGCAACTTGAACTGATTTAATCAGCTCCATCTGTTCTCACGTAAAAGGGACACATGCTGCCTACTTGCAGTCATGAGGAATAAGTGAATAAATAACAGTATAAAACAGAAAATGTCAACCTTGTGTTTACTGCTGAGAGGTGTCCCTAATCCTTCTCAAGACCCTGGCATTGCCTCTGCTGTGCCGCGGCCTCGGGGCCAGAAACATGCCGTCCATCTGCCGCCAAGATCCTTTCTCCACACCCTGTGCAGGTCTGACCTGTGGCCGGCCTGCTGAAAACAGCGTTGAACACCTTAGGCACAAGACAAGAGCTGCTCTTTCATCGCGGGAACAAAGGGGCCCATTGAGACGGCGCTGGCCCAGACGTCAACAGAGTCATTAACCCCATGATTTCCTACATTTACCTTCTCATCAGACCAGGGGGCTGTTTTTTTGCCTGACCAAACTCATGACACACGATTTTATGACGTGAAAAAGCAGCTTCTGTGACACTGAAATTGAGCAAAGACAGAGACCTGCTGCGTTACCTATCAGCCCCTGACTACTTGGAGTTAAAACAAGTTCAGTGGAGTCGCGATGTGAACAGAGAAGAACTTTGTCTGCTCGCTGGAGTGTCAAAAAGCCTTTGAAGAAGTTGACCTTTAAATCTAAACTTTCCCAGTGATCTTGTGATCTACGTACAAGAAAAACTCTTCCAGACAAAATTCAGTAAACCCTCATATAAAAAAAAAAAGAACCCAAAAGCTAGAGCGGGTAAACTCTTAGGCCGTCCAGAGTTCACAGTACCTGGGAGTGTGCGCCAAGGTGAAGCGCCTCTGCAGGGTGATGCCGCGGTTCATCAGGAGCTTGCGGAACAGCAGAGGAGAGTGGCGGGGTGAGTTTCGCGGCGAGTCACGAGGCGACATCCTGGGGGACCCGCAGGGCGAGCCCCCGGTGGACCGCGGCTTCAGCTTGATAGGCTGGGTCCCGGCGTACGGGGAGGAACCCGTGTCCCCGGAGCTATCGCGGACGGCCTCGCTCATGCTGCCGTGGACGGGTACCCCAAGACCTTCAACCGCTGCTGGGTTGCGCCGAACTCTTGTGCAGCTCTCGCAGTCCAACAGGTAGCCCAGGTGGTCCAGCTCAAAGAAGTGGAGTAAAAACCCTCAAGGGGATTGTAGTAGAAATCCCCTAAAGTCTGTTTGGTACCGTCATTTTCAGAGAGATTATTGTGGGAATCTATGAATTCTCCAACTCCCCTTTCCCTTACAGCTTGAGAATCTACCTCACCTTGCTCAACAGACTTGTCTGAAGTGCTGTTGATGGACACGGACAAAAGTGCAGGGATTGCGAGCCCTCCCCTCGGCGGTAAGCTCTGTTTACACAGCGCTGAGCCCGGCCCCCCTCCCCCCCCACTCCTGCCTAAATATGGCCGGGCCTGAATTACACCGGGGTGAGCTCGTGCTAGCCGCCTCCAGCTATCCCTTCACGCAGGAGCGGACCGCACCAGTTTACTTTACATCTGTTTCCTTCCTCGGTCCATCAGTGCATAAACATTAACCAGTGATTACAGCTCTGCCTGTGTAGACGCATGCCAGAGCCGCCGCGCTGTGAGGCTGCAGCCTGGTGGATCTTCATCAGGCGAGGCAGCGGGGCCCCACTCCCACTCTCTGAAACGAGAGCCAGCTCGAGATAAAAGACAAGAGGAGCTCCGGAAATGTCACCGAGACCTTCACTGGTATCTCAAGTGAATGGTCCTTTCCCCGTGGGGGCCGAGGGGTGATGGAAAAAGAGACCAACAAGAGTTTCATCTTTGACCCACAGACGGCCACTGACCCCAACCTCCTCTACCCAAAACAAGACCTCCTGAATCGAGCCAAAATACACAGACAGAAGTCTTAAATCTGCTTGTGCTTAAACTTTCCCCTGATGAGTATCATACCGTGAACACATGTTCCCCCCATCTAACATAAGGTCAATTGAATCACCTTGCATATAACTTGCATGCAAAGTCTTTTCCTGTCAAATTTTTATGGATAGCTTGAGGTTCTGATTGATTTTTCTTTCCAAATAGAATACCATAAAAGTGGATCAGTGGACTGCATATGGCTGAGAGGAGAGTTTGTCCCGATGCTTATCACTGACTCGTAAGCTGGCAGCAGACATAACCAAATATGACCCTTAGAGTGGAATATCTTGACTATCTTGTTTTGAGAACACATGCTTCCCTATGGGCTGGTACAATCCATTTCTGTCTCAATTTTACAATCTCATAGCTGAAAACAGTTCACTAGAATTAAGAAACGTATTGCTAATCTCACACATTTAAACTGTTTCATCTTGTTCTTTTAAATTGTATTTTATTTAGTCTCCATCTTACTCAGCCTCATCACTGTGGTGTTTCTGCACTGCTCTTCCCACAGATCACCTGTCAATCAAACAGTGTGGGCGGGGCTTGGATTTTCTGTTGATGCAGTTTGAGTTTCTCTTTTCTTTGTCTGTTCAGCCATGGTGGCTATCGCTGCTCATGCTAACTACCCAGTTCTTCTTCTTCTGTTTATTACAAACAAACCAGACATGCAAAACGCATCACTTCCTGTGCGGCAGAGGATTTTTACCAGGAAAGAGCGACCAGACACCGGCTGTTTAGAACAGACAGTGGAGAAGCTTTATGAACTGGTAGGTTGGATCAGTGATTCTCAACCTTTTTCATATCAAGGACCCCTAGTTTAGTCCACATTAGGGCCACGGACCCCCATTGGATGAGATTTTGTCTCTTGTACCCAAATCTGAGAATATTTGTTTTGTTAGATATGATTTTGTCCAGAATTCCATGACTATCTGTATTGTAGATAGAGAGATAACAGAGATACTATGATCAAAACAGTCATTCTTTTACATTCTCTAATTGTGTTAACTTCTTGTAAATGAAATGATGGTAAAGTTTAACAATTCATCAATTTGCTGGGGACCCCCTGGAACCCCCTCAAGGACCCCTGGTGGTCCCCGGACCCCACGTTGAGAACCACTGGGTTAGATCACTATTGTCTTATATTAATCAGTGATAGAGATTGTTAATTTACTCCTTTTATGCTATCTTTGCAATGTTATCTGTATATAAAAGAGCAATAATGTCTGAATGGTCTGTGTTGCAAAGCACAACATGAGTCCAGCAGTGATTATACAGTGAATGTGTCATAATGGCTCTTTGTCTCTGTGTATCAATTTTAATGAAGCATAAAAGTGGTGAGATGGATGGGCTCTCCAGCCTGAGGAGCCGACTGCCAGAGTGCTGATTTAACCCAGGAGGGGTCAGGAGGGTCACCGCATGAGCTCACTAACCAAAACACAGCTGCTGTGTGAAGTGCTGCCAAATCTAACCAGCAGATGGTGCTGTCACAGCTTTCCCAGCCCTGCATGTGAACGTGCCCGCACACACACACACACACACACACACACACACACACACACACGCCCACACACGTCGAAGGAGACAAACAAATACACACATGCACGGTATAAACTCAGGATCCCAAAATGTCAAATCATGCCGAGGGATTTGCAGACCAGAGACCAGACGTACACTTTGGGAAATTCAACTTTAGGACATGATTTTTTATTTGGTGGACAGTTTTATCCAAAGCACCTAAAAGCATCACAACTGTATCCAGATTTAGCATGGGTTTGCCCCGGTGGGATTTGAACCCCGAACCCTGTCAACAGTCCAAGTCACTCGCTAACAGTATATCATTAAGCCTGTGACTGAACGAGGTTGAGTGGGAGAATCCGATAGCACAAAACACAAAAAGCTATCAAGCGCGTGGGCCTGGTCAATCAAACTGTTGCCGTTATGAGTCAATGGGGAGGAACGCCGCGGCGCCGAACCCTGTGTCTTTTCAAGATGACTAACGCCAGGATATGTGGAACTATTTATTCAACTGAGTCACATACCCGTCCTTCCCCCACCTCCAACACTGGATCTGACACACACACACACACACACACACACACACATACACACACACACAGCCAGTTATGACTTGAGACACGTTCGTTTTCAAACACACCGACACACTTGCGTCAGCCTTTGGAGTCGGCAGGACGCGCGTCGCTTTATCCATTAAGCCCCAGTATCTGGAGGTGTAGCCGCTCCGCTCTGCCTCTCACATACTCAGCCAAGGACTCTTGATGAAAAGGAATGGAAACAACATAACAACATAAATACAATTTCATTTAATTAACACTCTTCGCTCTTCCTAAGCCAGCAGCGGCTCCTATTGAAAGCTCCCCTCTCAAGGCCGTTTTCATTGAAAGGAGACTTTCCTCCGAAGTGTGTGTGTGTGTGTATTTTCACCAGTCGGGCTTCCATAATGAATGACCCTTCAGGTGGTGTGTGTGGTGGTGACGGAGACCCATGCTTTAAAAGGAAGGGGGGGGGGGTTGTTGTTGTTTCTCTGGATGTAAATGGATCTAGAGGCAGGCAATAGTTCAGCGTCAAGCCAATGACACCCAAAAAGTACCGCCAAGGACCAGACTTAATCAGACTAGAACACTGCAAACTTTCTTCACAAATGTAAAGGGATAGATAGATAGATAGATAGATAGATAGATAGATAGATAGATAGATAGATAGATAGATAGATATTTATGTGTCACTCCTCATACAGGTCAAACAGCAACAAACACAGTACCCCAATAAAAAAGGAGGTTGAGGACCACTCATTTAGAGTTATGAGACACAGGCTAAAAATAATACATATAAAAAAAATACTAGAATAGTATATATATACATATGTATATACATATATACATACACACAAATATACACACACATAAGTACATACATTCGTACAGATACATTGATACACATATACATACCGTACATACACACACACACACGAAAAATAGAGGTCATATTAAACACAAAGAATATAAAACAGTCTTGCAGCATTGCATTATAAAATTTAGACACTCATGGCACATTCGTTGATACAATATTTACCAGCTAAAACTACACACAATTTAGTTGAAAAAATAATTCAGAACGAATGTCTGTATAGAGAGGGATATGTTGACAATATCAGTCTGTGTTCATGCCTAAAGGCTGATTTATAGCTTGGTGTCAAAGTGTCACCGTTTCTCCAGGTTTCTCCACCGTTGCAGGCATTTACAGTTCTGCGTTGGTGATTCTTCTTCAATATATAATTCACTTCACTATAAAATTCTAAAATGGTCTGTTGAGTTTTTGTGGAATTCATTGCAGGATGTCGGTCGATTTGTATTCATGTCAAGATGCACTGCTGCCTCTGCCTTGAAATAAATCCATCAGTCTGCACTAAGAGAAATACCAGATGATGTCAGTCAATCTGCTGTGGAAACTCCTTGATTTATGTTGAAACTAGATTTATGTTACAACATTTTTCAACATTAGCAATACATAAAATCATCTATTCTACATTATCAGTCTGTGCTCATATCGAAATCCCGCCTTTGAAATTGGCTTTTCAGTGATGTTAGGGGGGGCGTTTTGGGGCGTAAACCATTTCCTGTGGGCGTGTCTTGTGGGCGGGGCCAGCGGTGTCTGTCAAGGTCACAACCAGCAGCAACACAACAATGGAGGAAAGCAGGAAGAAAAGAAAGAAGAGCGAAGCTAAACGTTCAGAAACACGGCGAAAACATCGGCGTCAGATCGGCTGCGGAGGCTTTACGCTGCCGGCGACCTCAGCCTCAGGAGAGATGACATCATCAAGATGACCAACTGAGGGGGAGGAGGGGGGCGGGGCTAACGATACACTTCCTTCCTCAGGGAGAAAAGTTTCAGATTGTAGCTTTAACAGAAGAATAAACTGAGTTCAGCGTCCTGCAGTTGCTTATACAACGTAAAAGAAAAGTCATTATTCACCCCAGACGTCAAATTCAGCCTTTTCACTGTGCAGATTAATCTACAATATTACCTATTAATGTTGCCTCCAGATAATTTCACCGCTGTTGACATTTAAAAAAAAAAATGGAGTCTATCTGAACATATTCATCAGGGAGCCTGTTCCTGAAAGGCTAACATTTCTCCATGTCTCTTATTTTTTCACAAGCACTCATCTATCACATGATCTTTGAATAGTTGCATTCCTTACAGTTGGCCGCCTGTCATCTAGGAATTTAAGCATGTAAGCCGCTGTGGATAAGAGTGCCGATTAATCTGATGATGAAAGGCCTAAAATGTAATGCGAAATGTAAAAGATAAAGGGGGAAAAGGCAGATAAGATGAGGGTTTCTTCTAGCGGGGAGCGCAGCACGGCTCCTGCCAGCAGAATTACCGCAGCGAATGTAAACAAGCGCTGAGCGGCGGTACGCTCGTCCAGATGGAGCCGGCAAATCCCAGCCAACTCCTGGGGGAAGAGGAGCCGGGAACGCCGAGACGCTCGTTCCTCCGGCGGAAAAGGCCAAGAGCCGGGATCGGATCCGACGTCCTGCCGTGCAGAGAGGCTCAGCGGGGGGGGGTTCAACACGCTCCCGCCGGTCACGTTTCACGACTACGGCTCACATTCCCTCGTTAATATCTCAGCGTCTGCGTTCAAATGTTGCACCTTTGGTTTAATGGCTGATTTTAATGTAGCGGGTCTTGTTTTGGCTCGGTGATAAATAGACTTTGTGACTAGATCTACCCAGCAGCCAAGCTTGACGTTAAACACTTGACAGGCAGAGATTATGAACTCATTTCCAAGGATATTTCCAAAACTCTTTACCTTTTCCAGGCAGGGAAAATGTGGAAAAACGGTCAACTCTTGCACCTTATTCCTGCCCATTCTGAAAAATAGCAGATTTCTAGATAATTGGTGCACAAAAATGATGCAAAATACATTTTAAACACAAAGGATTAGCGATTCATAAATTTAGGACGGTGAGCAATACTACCAGTCTTTCTTAAAGGTTGCCAGATATCCAAAATGACTCATTTGTCATATTTTCCAGTTGGTATTTAGTGCTGACAGCTAATTATGATGCTAAAGATACCAAAAGACACAAAAAACACAAAACTGGATGTTTACCCTCGGTCCAACAGTGATGTAAACAAATCCTATTCCCTGGTGAAGCTGCTGAGGATCTCAGAGATGGAAACAGGAACAAATGAGAGTTTATCAGAGTCTGTCCTGACAGTCCGAGTTCAGCAGGCTGAACTGCAGCAGATCTGTCACATCATGTCCATCTGGGAAGAAAAACTACATCAAACTACACATCCTTTACTTTTACTTCAACTGCAATGATCAGCAGTCTTATGGCTATACTTGCTATACAATACAATACACCACATACTATACTATGCTATACCACATACTATACTAGACTATACCACATACTATACTATACTATACCACATACTATACTAGACTATACCACATACTATACTAGACTATACCACATACTATACTATACTATACCACATACTATACTATACTATACCACATACTATACTAGACTATACCATACCACATACTATACTAGACTATACCACATACTATACTATACTATACCACATACTATACTAGACTATACCACATACTATACTATACTATACCACATACTATACTAGACTATACCACATACTATACTAGACTATACCACATACTATACTAGACTATACCATACCACATACTATACTATACCACATACTATACTAGACTATACCACATACTATACTAGACTATACCATACCACATACTATACTATACCACATACTAGACTATACCACATACTATACTAGACTATACCACATACTATACTAGACTATACCATACCACATACTATACTAGACTATACCATACCACATACTATACTATACCACATACTGTACTATACCACATACTAGACTATACCACATACTATACTAGACTATACCACATACTATACTCAACTGTACCACATACTATACTAGACTAGACCACATACTATACTAGACTATACCACATACTATACTATACCACATACTATACTATACCACATACTAGATTATACCACATACTATACTAGACTATACCACATACTATACTATACCACATACTATACTCAACTATACCACATACTATACTAGACTATACCACATACTATACTATACCACATACTATACTAGACTATACCACATACTATACTATACCACATACTATACTAGACTATACCACATACTATACTATACCACATACTATACTAGACTATACCACATACTATACTATACCACATACTATACTAGACTATACCACATACTATACTATACCACATACTATACTAGACTATACCACATACTATACTATACCACATACTACACTATACCATACTATACTATAACATAATATGCTGTGCTATTCTATACAACACTATACTATACCATGTTATGCTACACCACTAGTCTGTCAATGTTTCTGTGTTTGTTTTGCCTGAGAATCTCACAGCCAGACTTCGGGTTGGGTCAGGTGACTGTGATGATGACTGCCTTGGTCAGACTGGAGATAGGCTCTGCTGCGACAGCCTTCATCACACAGCCTGCATCAGATCTAACTGCCTGTCTGTCGTGGTCTGCAGCATCTCCTAGGCAACTGGGAGCTCTTGAGCGACAGGGTGTTGTTATTCAAACGGGACGCCTGTCGAGGCTCCGCCGCTCTGCTGCCGCTCGGCAACCTGGGACTGGGACGTAACTGATGGGTTTCTTCTCATTCTATGCGATTGCTGTGTACCTCATGCGTTTACGTTCTTTGAAACCAAAAGCTGGAAAGTGTTCAGATGATGTTACATGTCGACACCCCCGGTATTACTGTAATATCTCTATCTCTACTCTAAATAATGAAAAGGCTTCGAGAAACTTTTAGGTGTTCTTCAGATTGCAAACATAAGGGATCTCCGGAAGGTTCCCTGAGGAACCCCTTCATAAAGGGCTTGTAAACCCTGGCGGTACTTCCAGGAACCACTAACATATAGGAGGTCTTCAAGGAACCCGTAAAAAGCAAATCAACACTAAATCACATAGGGCAGAAAATCACTGTTGCACTGTTGTCTATGGATTGAAACTGTGAAGCATGTTGCACTTCTGGCCACACTGAACCAGTGATGTCACAGCTGGGGTTTTGCATCAGCTGTCAAAGGCAAAATACCTGCTGGTCACGTTTCATGACTACAGCTCACATTCCCTTGTTAATATCTCAGTGTCTGCGTTCAAATGTTGCACCTTTGGTTTAATGGCTGATTTTAATGTAGCGGGTCTTGTTTTGGCTCGCTGATAAATAGACTTTGTGACTAGATCTACCCAGCAGCCAAGCTTGACGTTAAACAAGATTATGAACTAATTTCCAAGGATATTTCCAAAACTGTTTACCTTTTCCAGGCAGGGAAAATGTGGAAAAATGGTCAACTCTTGCACCTTATTCCTGCCCACTCTGAAAAACAGCAGATTTCTAGATAATTGGTGCACTTCAGTGAATGTGAGCACTGCTTTTGCTTATTTCTGGATTCATGTAATGTTTGGCAGGCATAAAAATGATGCAAAATATATTTTAAACACAAAGGATTAGTCATTCATAAATTTAGGACGGTGAGCAATACTACCAGTCTTTCTTAAAGGTTGCTGTCTATGGGTTGAAACTGTGAAGCATGCTGCACTTCTGGCCACACTGAACCAGTGATGGGCTAATCCTGCTTTGATTGTGATTTACTGCCCTATGTGATTTAGTGCTGATTGGCTCTTTAGGGGTTCCTTGAAGAAGTAGTAGTACTAGTTTTTCAAGTGAGTGGCCCTAAGGTGCTCATTGGCTCCCTTTGGATCTCAGAGGAATCCCCGGTGAACCCTTAGTTTGTAGAGTGTGCACATCAGGTCAGACGGGTTCAGGTCTTGGTGTCAGTGCTTCTAATCAGCAAACTCTCCTTGGTTGCACAGCTAACACAACAAAGGGTCAAAGGTCAACAGCCATGGAGGCTTGGACGAACAGCACATGGATTTGACCTGATGGAGTTTCCAGTGGCGATAGCATAACAGTTAGAGAGGCTCGTGACTCGGGGTTCACAGGTTCGATTACCTGGATCGGCTGGGAAAATCTCTGATTCGATCACCTCAGACATCGGCTACACATCTTCTCAGCGTTTTATATAATTATTTATTTGATGTGTTTTCTTATGGTATGAACTGTGACTCTCGGCCAGCCACTGACACCTTTTCTTAGCCTTCTTGTCTTTTAAAAGAGGGCCACATTTTTAAATAAGTTTTGGAAACTTCATGTGTTATCCTCAAGGAGTTTAATTAATGCATGACTGATGGCTGGGCATTATTTTTGATTATCAAATAAACAAACAAATACCCTAAATTTGTACCTGATCACCTGGTTGATTAACAGTATTGGCCTACTGTAAACAAAGGCTATGAAAATGTATCTTACAACACAAACACTGATAGGATGATGTAACATATTGATGAATCTATATGGGAAAATCTTTAGTTTTAGTAATTAAAAAACCCATAGTACACACACTGTTACAATACAATAGCTGTATGTTACAGTTTTCAAATTTGCTGGTTCATTTTTAGTCACCAGTCTAATTAATAAACTTCACTTTTAATGTGACAGAATAAATTTGTATATGTTCTTTTAAATTCGTTCTACTATAGATTACCTGAACTCAAACTGATTATTCTGAGGACTTGAGAGTTTACTACACTATACTATACTACACTATTCTCTACCATACTATACCATGTTTATTTATTTATTTATTTATTTATGGTTTATTTGATAGGGACAGATAAAATATACATAGACAAACTGAGAACAGCTATCCGATGCAAGTATCATAGTGATATATTATAGATATTATAGCGGATGCTAATTGTCCGTCCCTAGAAGGGCTTTTGTGAAAATAAGAGATTAAAACAGTGAGGTAAAAAGAAGGTAAACCGAGTACAGCAAGATACAACAGAGCACAAGGTAAAAAAAAAAAAAAGAGGACAAAAAAGGTAAACTGAGTACAAGAAGATACCATAAAAAACACATTTAGTAGTAACATAACTACAGAAAACTAGACATGAGTACAAGTTTGTTGCTGAATTAACCAGGATTTGGTAACTCTCTGATATGATATGATACACTATATTATACTTTACTACACTCTATTTATTTACTACACTATAGTCAACTTGCCTGGTTAAATAAGTGTTACAAAAGAAAACTCCAGCCAACCTCTGAATATTACTACGATAACAAGTTAACACTCCCTTCTCCTAGTGATCCATCGCATCACTGCAGCTCGGCTCTACAGAGGCAGGAGGCACTACTAAAGTCTCTTTTACTGTCCAGCCAGGAGCCTTGTGAGGAGAGCCTTGAAGACGTGGCCTTTTGTTGCCTCGCTAAGTGCTTGGTCCTCGTCCTCTTATCTACCTCTCACCCGACACGGCCTGACAGAGAAATGACCACGTCTCATTTTCCCCAGCACAAGATTCAAGCTGCTGCTGAGAGTCCTCTTCTTCCACTGAACTCACGTACATTATATTGTGTTGTTTCTATGCGTTGTATTTCCTCTACTTTTTGTCGCTCGCACTCTCGGACCGACCTGACATTCCTGAAGTTAGACGCTGTGTCATGGCTGGCAGTGAGGATTTTTACACATATCAAAAGTCTAAATGCGGACGTAATGTTTATTCAAGAGACGCATTTATGATTTATGTAACTCTGACCAGCAGAAACTGAGTAGGCCTTGGATTGGGCAGGTTCTCCATTCTAAATTTAATCTGAAAACGAGGGGTACAGCCATACTAATTAGGAAAAACGTACATTTTAATCCTGACACCATCATAGCAGACATAAATGTCTCAGAGGCCAGTCGTTTCAGCATCCGTTTATGCCCCCAACTGGGATGACCATAGCTTTATGAAATTGTTACTGTCCTCTATCCCAAACTTAGAATCACACTTATTGATAATGGGAGATGAAATTAATTGTGTTATAGACCCAACACTAGATAGATCTAGCCCAACACATGTTGCACCCTCAAAAATGTCTCAAACTCTCTCTGCCTTTATGGACCAATATGGTTATGTCGATCCATGGAGATTCCTAGACTCCTCTACCAGAAAATACTCTTTTTTTCTCTCACGCACATCGTTCATTCTCTCATATAGATTATTTAATTGTAAAATTCAAGCTGCTGCCTTGTTTCTTCGGCAGGGGGGGGCAGAGTCGTGCCGTCCCTCTGTGAGGAGCTGATGGAGGATCTGCCTCCCACTGCCAGCAGCTTTAGAGCTCAGGGCTCCAAGAAAACACGTCACCCGGTGAGAAAAGGACTGAAAAAGAACAAGAAGGGCTGGCGCCGAAAAGCTCTTCGTCAATAATGTTCCAGACGATGCTTTGATTACTTTCATACAGGAACTGTTTCAGCTGCACAGTGGGAAGATTTTATTATTTCTGTATGGGCCATTTCTGAGACTTAATGTGTCTGCCTATAATACGAAGGGTTTCAGCTAGACACTGTATCCATTTTGGAAAACAAAGCCATCTCAAGCTTACTGGTCAATATTTACACCCTCTAAAATTTTACTATTTTGAAAGCTGCTGTTGATACGTTCAGGAAGAAAGGGATTAAATATCCAGAAATTCAAACTGGCAAAAGGAAAGACATGCCTCCCTCTCCTCCTAGTGATTGACAGGAGGAGTGATTGACAGCCCGGAGTCCCGCCTCCTGCCTCAGACTTCTCCTCATTGGTCGGATGTGTTTCCAACACATTTCACTTTGAAATGAGAAGAGCAGAGGAACGGGGCGACTGCTGTTTTTGAGATTCTGATATTTTATCCTGCTCGTCTTTGGTCACAAATTTATTTTTATTACTTCTTAATAAATGTTAATCCATAAAAGTTACCTACTGCCACTTACTTTAAGATAACTTAAACAACAAGTTCTACTTTTATTCCAGCAATCACTGTCAGAGTAGGTGTCACATGTCTAAAACAGGAGAACTCTCATTTTGGAAGGAAACTTCATATTCTCAGTTAGAAGAGGTATGGAGGGTGGGAGTGTGTCTAAAGCTAATCTGCAGAGAGACTGAGGAGAAAATGATGAAATAAACTGAAAGAAATGCAGAAAACAATCCATGATAAGAGTCTCTCTCCGTCTCTCTCTCTCTCTCTCTCAAAAGCTGATCATTTCTCACCACAAAAAAGATAAAGTAGCACAGTTGTCATACTGATGGACTGATCCTGTCTCACTCCACAGGAAATGCGTCCTATATTTCTTTTCTTGTTCTTTTTTTTTATCTCTCTGCCTTTCAAAAGATGCTGGAAACTTCTGTACTGGCTCTTTGAAATACTGTCATCTGGGGCTTCTGGGTATTTGGACACTGAGTCTAACAAAGACAGATGAAGCACAAACAAAACTTGTTTACCACAACGCACAAAAAAAAATTCTATTGATTGTGTGTAATTGCTGCAATGTGCTTGTCAGTGCATCTAAAACTTTTTAAACTGCCAGACAGGCTGTGGAGAACTTTTGGCAGATTTGACATTTTAGGCTTTTAGCTGATGATTTTTAGCCTGGTGAGACCGTCCTGATCACGTGACCTCACATTCTGTTTTGCTCCACGGATCAGTCTGGACTTCTAGCCGCCCACATCGTTTTCCTGAAATTACAGTGTAACCGGGCCAATCAGGGACTGCGTCGTAGCTGATGACGTGAAATACAGGCCGCCACTGGCAAAGATAGATAGATAGATAGATAGATAAATACTTTATTGATCCCGAAGGAAATTCTGGTGTACAGTAGCTTCCAGTGTGTACATTACGAGATAGGAAGGTATAAATAAAAATTCTGAAAAAGCACGATAAGAGACTAAAAACAGATAGGAATAAACAAAGATAAAAACCAGTCCTGGTAGAGACTGGGAAAGAAAGAAAGAAAGAAAGAAAGAAAGAAAGAAAGAAAGAAAGAAAGTGCCTGTGCAACCTGCAGTATGTAGACAACTGTGCATATATAGAACTGAGTAAACCAGATCTAAATATATATATATATATATATATATATATACATATATACATACATACACACACACACATACATCATCATATACTGTATATACATACATATACACACATCTCAGTGGCCCACACAAAACAGTAGTGGCGTCTCCTGAAGCAACAAGCGGTAACGTTACAAAGGAAACGATAACTCTTGTTCTTGTATAATTGTAGTTATTGAGTCTATTTCTGCAATAACTGCACTTATGCTGTGTTTACTCTACTAACGTTAATGTTAGCGCTCGTTGCTTCAGGAGACGCCATTACTGTTTTGCCAGCGGCGGCCTGTATTTCACGTCATCAACTACGACGCAGTCCCTGATTGGCCCGGTTACACTGTAATTTTAGGAAATCGATGTGGGGGGCGGCTACAAGTCCAGACTGATCTGTGGAGCGAAACAGAATGTGAGGTCACGTGATCAGGATGGTCTTACCAGGCTAGATGATTTTATCCACAAAACTGTGGACTCAAAGTGGCTCCACAGCAACATAAAAGCTAGAATTATGTGTGTATCGGACCTGAACCACAACATTTTCCATACTTTTCCAGACATTTTTTCAAATTCCCAAACTATTCAAGACCTGGAAATGATCAAATTCATTTTTAATACTTTTACAGACTTTCCAGACCTGCATAGGAACCCTGACTAGAACAACACACAGACATGCAGAATAAAGCCGTCTTTCCACAGAGCGTTCATCCTTATCTTTTTGGTTGGATCTGACCCCGGTGTGATTTGTGTGTAAAGATGTGAAGCCGGGGGGAAAAGCGGGGTTTAGGTAACCGGCTGTGACCCGGCTCTCCGCCTGCTGTTTGTTCTACGTAAAGCCGGAGAGACGCCTGTGCAAATGCCGTGGTAACCATGGTAATCATCTGCGCCACAACAAGCCTCCATTAAGGTGGCTTGGAGGTGGAAGTTGGGCCACCAGACGTATCAATGATCTAGTTTTAAAACGATATCACACAGCAATCATCCATGAGACGAAACGTTCCCGCGGCTCCGGTGTAAAGAGGATCCCGCTGGGTCAAAGATGGATAAACAACGCTTGTGGAAATTGATCGTGATCAAACTTATGCTGATGGAACGAAGAAAATACGTTTACCAATAATTGTAAATAGACTGAAAAAAAGTGAGACAAATTTTTTATATATTTGCAGAATCTGATTTGTCAAAGTCCAGTCTGACACCTTTTTTCACCTATTTAAAATTATTGGTAAACGTTTTATTTTCTTTGTTCCGTCTGCATAAGTTTCCTCTGACTGGATTTCGGTGTTCCACTTGTTCAAACTGAAAGGTTTAATAAACATAAAGAAAGAGATTTAACTTAAAAACATTTCAGCAGCATGACTAGTTTTTAAAAAAATATATATTTTCAGAATCTGCTTTGTCGGCGTTCCTTTATGTGCTAGAAGTGATTTTCAGACTGTTCCTCCAGACAATGGCAGTGAATGGAGAGAGAGAGAAAAAAACACAATTCTCCAGTCCAGACAGACAGATCACAGAATCACAGATTTTGGGGTTTTATCATAGAGGAAGAGACACAACCCAAGACACTACCAGAGTTACACAGAGCTTTAAGTGGATAGAGGTGAAGCGGTCACACAGGAGGTGATGTGGAGACACAAACGATCAGCTATGGACTTCTATCATGGCACTACCATTAGGCTACCACTGCTATAACAGTCCAGAATTCATGTCAAACAGTTTCAGCACTCAGGAGAACACCCAAAGTCTTCTCACGTCTGTCTGGGTGCAAGTATCTCAAGGCAGGAGTACAGTTATTCGACACGGACAACGGCTTGAATATTGAAACATTTGTTGTACTCTTCACTATGACAAGAATCGTTTTTTTTTAGAAGCTATGACTCTGGGCATCCTTTCGAGTGCAGAAGCTCTTTTTTAACGTGAAAAAAAAAAATGTCCTTGAGAAACGGTGTCCTTCCATCACAATGGCGTGTGAAAAATCCTCAGGAACATAAATTCACTGTGGACAAATGAATAAATAGCTAATGACAAGAGAGCGAATGTGTTCAAGTCAAGGCAAATCTTTTTTTCTGTCCCACAGCCAGGAACCGGGTCAGATCTTAATAAATGTAAAACCTTGAGCGCTTTGTATCACGATCACAAAAAGATGATTCAGTTTTAGACGTTACTTTTGACCGGGTTCAACTCTGAAATGGACGGAAATGTTAACATGTAGTTATAACTGCTTCTGCTGCATGTAGAAGCTGCATTATGTTCTTTCAGCCAAAAGGGTCTGGCTGCAGAGCTCCGCTGTCAGGCCAGCTCCACGCTCAGGCCTCTTCTTCTCTCATTCTAATGACGCAGCCCAACGTTCTTCTTCATCGTCGTTTTTTTTAATTGCTCTTTACCTCCGCTGTCAGGACGGTGCCACTGCTCTCTTTTTCTGTCGGCTAATTTTAATGGCTCAATCCGACATTGTTGTAGGTCGGTTAACCCAATGTTTTTGTTTGAAATTATGTGTCTAATGGGCTGTTTTTTTTTTGTACATGTGAATAATTAAGCGTATCCATGAATGAATGAAAACAAGCAGTAAACAAAATTAATGAAAACATCAGCTAGAAACGGAGGGGAGGGATGAGATATCTCCTGCAACTTCTATTGTTCTGATATTTCATCTCTCCCGTTATGTGTCTAATGGGCTGTTTTTGCATTTTTTTTTTGTACATGTGAATAATTAAGCGTATGCATGAATGAATGAAAACAAACAGTAAACAAAATTAATGAAAACATCAGCTAGAAACGGAGAGGAAGGATGAGATATCTCCTGCAACTTCTATTGTTCTAATATTGCATCTCTCTCGGTTAGCACTATCCCCAAATCATAAGACAGTCATGAAACAGCCTGCGTTGTCTCCTTAAACATTTTGCTAAATCATTAATTAGGGAGATTTCACCACTCACAGCCGTGTTTTTTGTGGCTTTTATTTTGAAAAGAAAATGTGCTTCGGCGACAAGCCTGGAAATGCGGCGAGTTTCACGGGACTTCAGCTTGAGAGGGAACTGGGAGTTCAAAATAACTGAGGAAGAAGAAGAGACCTGAGCGTGGAGCGAGCCTGACAGCGGAGCTCTGCAGCCAGACCCTCCTCGTTTCAGCAGCGGATCATGAGGGAAGCAAATGTGTAATTACATAGAAATTACCAGAAAGTAACTGGTCAGTTCTGGTAATAACGAGTAAGTAAGAGAGAAGGAAAGGACTGGTAAGCAAATGTTTCCAAAGTATTTATTCAGTGATGATTGCACAAATTACGTTTATCTTTTTGGAATCTGTTACAAAAAGATCTGAAGTTAAACTTTCTATCTTCTATATGAAACTCTCTGCATGCTGCCTTTCTTGAAAAAGAGATGCAAATCTCAACGTGACTATCCTGGTTAAATAAAGGATAAATAAATTAATACGACATTAATATAGCACTGTTATTGTGGTAATAATTAGAAATGACCGTCTTTTAACTGAGGAATAGTTACTCATTATTACCAGGAATTACCAGTCAGTTTCTGATAATTTCTATGTTATTACCCTGTAATTTGTGTACTGTAATGTAAAGTGCTACTAAAATAAGGATTAATGAAGAGAACAAATGTAATCAGAGCTTCTCCAATCTTTAGGTGGCAGTAGTCTGGAAGTTAGTGAAGCGGCTGGTGAACAGAAGGTCAGCGGTTTGAATCCTGGACTGACTGAACAAAAATCTAGGTGGGGAAAGAGAAGAAGAAACAAGGAAAGTAACACAAACTGCGGTTCTGAAAAACAGCTTGACGCTCAGTCAGCCTTCACTGGATAAATCACTTCAAAAACTACATAAATCACTGGTGTATTTATTTCTAATTCATCGTCTCGTTTTTATTGCCTGGTGAATTTGGATGTGCTCCAGCCATCACATTCTGCTGCTCATTACATTTTCAAAACTACAGTTCTTGCCAACAATCTCCTTAGTGGACAATAATATTTTGTTCTGTTAATTTGTTTTAACTTTTTTACTGTGTTCTTTGTGAAGCACTTTGTAACTTTGTTGAGGTAAGTGCTATACAAATAAAGTTTATTATTATTATAACATTCTGTGCTCTCCATGTTATTCCTGCCAAATGGACGGAGGTAAAGGTTAAGCATCCAGATGGAAGAGGAAAGCCCAAACAAAGGGGAACTTATGGAAGAGCAAACCTTTAGAAAGTCCATAGGGTGGCCGTTCATTGATGATGTTTCAAGCAGAAGGTCACACTTTTGTCTCCCTCTCTGGATGAAGACCCAGAGGAGACTAAAAGGCTGGCTGTCTCCGAAAGGTCAAAGCATGAGGGACTCGCAGCCTCCGGGAGAAACATTTATATTCCGTCGGCAATTTATCTCACTTGAGCTTAAAGGAATACCTTGACATTTGGAAGCTTAGTCGGCTATTTTTCTCCACCAGACATCTGTAACATTATGGGGAAAAATTATTATCAGCGTTGTTAGCATTCCATAGTCAGTATGGTTTCAGTCAGGAATGCTAGCAATGAAAAAAAATGTCTTTTTCAGTTAGCTGCGGCTTTATTACAGATACTTTTTCCACAGTACCTGGTGCAGAAAAATAAAAGGCTAAAATCCAAGATGTAAAGTGAACTAAATGTTGCTTAGAGCCTGTGTCTGTGATGCCTTTACATGCAAATACATGCTCCATGCAAGAAAAGTGAGAGAAATAAGTTTTCCCACCACAAAAGAATTACATGAAGGAGACACGGAAAGTAAGGGTGTGGAGGTCGGAAGGTCGGTGGGGGGTGTTATTGTCAGTAAAGTTTTCATTTTCAGCAAGTTTTTAACTTAACGTGTGTTATGTGGAGATTTCCCTGAGACGTAATGATATAAACAAACAGCCACACACACGGGCCAGCTGTGATGCGGTTTTCACCTTTTTTCTAAAACTTGTTTTCAAAAGTCGGACCTTCCTTTTTTAAAACTAGCTTGTCTCCTCCCTCGCTGTTTAAAAGCGGCGCTCTCCCCCTCCCATTCCTGAAAAACATTCTCGTAATGGCAAATCGATGAAGCGAGCGAGTAAACGTGTTAAACCAGTAAACTTGCTACCTGCCTCTTCACTTGTCATTGTGGGACATGTGACCTCCAGCAGGAGAAAAATCTGGCAGAGCAAGACTGGTAACCGGCAACATAGGTACATTTATTTTAGCTGTTAGCCTTTATGCACGGTTTGTCCTTAGGGGCTTCGGTAGCCCAGTAGCTGCGGTGTATTTACAAATGTGAAGCGGTTTCTGTCACCCTCTAGTGGTCAGAAATCGCTTAGTGTAGCTTTAACCTAACCTTAGCCAAAGTTTCAGTTGCCTAAACCTAATCCTAACCTTAGCCAAAGTTGTTTTATTTGCCTAAACTTAATAGTTAGCTAACTTTTTCATGTGCATGTGAACATGTGAAAATGTGAAAATGTTGTGTCCAATTTGTCCAATTCGAGCAACATAATCTGGGTTTCAGAGTTCGTGTTCATTTGACATCATTTTGAGACTGTGTTGGTTGCTTAACTACTTTCAACCAGGGAGTTAGAGGAGGATGAACCCAACTAAACACAGATTATCAGCCTTTTAAGAATGACATGAAACTTTATGGAACAGACCAAGCAGTATCAAACTGACATTAGTTATATTAGGATAGGGTTTTTAAGGAAAAAAGCATAAGTTGATGCTTAACTTAACAATAATAATAACTTAACATAATAAATTCATGGTTTCCTGAAAATATAATTGATGTTTGCTGTTTATTTGGCCTTTGATGATCATCAACTAGAGGTCACAGTTTATCCATCTTACCAATCTTTTTATGTACCACTACATCACTGCCTTCAACTACGTTTACACCATAAACACTTTTGAGATTGAAGATTTGTGAATAGCTGTATAAAATGTTTGTCCAGACACAACGTACAGTACAGTTCCTCCCCGCTTCACTTCACGGCTCGCTGTTTAAAATGGTTTGCGTTTAAGCTTGATGAGGTGTTAAGAGTCACTGGGTCGACATAATGACAACAGCCTGGTGTCTGAGAGTGCCGGTCTATCAGGGGAACACAGTCAAGAGTGTGTGTGTGTGTGTGTGTGTGTGGGGAGTGATAGAAAGAGAAAGAGAGAACGTGAGAGAGAGAGAGAGAGAGAGAGAGAGAGGGAGAGAGAGAGAACAAGAGAACCTGAAAACAAAGATAGGAGAGATAAAGCGAGACATCACTCAAGAGGCCTCCGAAGATTGAAAAGCCCCATGAGACGCAGCCATTACCCGACTGAAGACGGTTGGTAGCTGAAGCCCCATTACTGCAGCCGCAGTAACGGGGCAGCAGTGCTTCTTCAAACACAGGTACTGTAATTGAACTCACAAGTCAAGATGATAATAGGTTCAGGGACAGAGGAGACGGGGAGAGGATGTCATTTGTCAGGTTGCAGACATCAGGACGGACAGATAAATTCTACTTAATTTGGCTGTTGAAGCTACAATCCGCGATTGATGCATCGGCCCACTCTGTGCTCGTTTTGTAAACATTGTGCCGGAGAGTTTTTGCTGCAAGGTGTTAAACAGGCCTCAGGTTTGGATCAGGAGGGAGAGGAGGATCCTTCGTCTTGTCTCGATGATTTGTGGAGAGGCCCACTCTGTCTGACAGATAAATCCCTAAATCCCACTTAAAGGATAAGTTCGCTTGCCTGGGTCCAGACCTTTGAATCCGCCCACTCCGCCGAGTCGACTGATTCTGGTCTGGCATCGTGACATGAAACAGCGGTTGAAAAATGATCGGTCCAATGAGCGCCGGGGAGGACTAACGATTAGCCAATCAGCGCCACCGACGGGACTAACGCTGTTGTCAAGCTGTTGTCAAGCTGTGAGCCGGAACCAAGGAGGAGTAATAACAACAAGATAGACAAGATAGAAAAGTACCAATTACTTTGAAATCCGAACAGCTCTCTGCTTTGAAGGCATTTATTCAAAGGGGAGATGTTTTTTTCGCATCAGTGTCGACTTATAATGACGTTAGATTCAGGCGGATACATTGGTCTCTAGTGATTGGTTAGGGAAAATCGAATCCCCCTCCCCCACGGAAATCGGTTAGAGTGGAGGCAATGTCAGACTGAAGATGGAAATGGAGTGGAACGAGTTGACAGTTCTGTCTGATATCAGGCAATAAGTTTGGCAATGTTGGACCTATAATGAGTCTCTTCCATCCCTGTAGTTCTTGGACCCACAGACAATACTGGCTCCAGAGTCAGCTGTCAGTTGAAGCAGTGAGCTCTGCTGCCTCTTGCTGCAACAATGAGTCTGAACTGTTTATCAAAATATTTCCAAAAAGCCGTTTGTGGAAACGATCTGGAGAGCGACCGCTGTATTTCTCTCCACGGCCCGGAAAGTGGCGGCACCGACCGTTTCCACTCAGCGGATCGTCTTCTACCGAACTCTACTGTTTACAGTCTGACCTGACCGTCCAGAACCAGATCACTCCGCCAGGAACCGCCTTTCACCCCACAGCGGTCTGTGCTGCGGCAGAGAAAAATAGTTCTGTGATTTCCTGATTAGTGAAAGTTGCGTAACGGAGGAACTGAGTCGTGTTTCCTCTCCTCTCCCTGTGGAGACATAAACGGCTTTTTGGAGATATTTTGATGAACAGTTTGGACTCATTGTTGCAGCAAGAGGCAGCAGAGCTCACTGCTTCAACTGACAGCTGACTGGAGACAATATTGTCTGTGGGTCCAAGAACTACAGGGATGGAAGAGACTCATTATATATATAGCTCCAAAATCAATTAACTTATCCTTTAAAGCTGCACTAGGCAACGTTGCACTTTGGCAGTCCCAAGTAGAAATGCGAGATAACTGAATGTTATGTTGAATGAATGTTTTTTTGTAAAGTTTGAAGGACTTCATTACCCATGTAACATGATGTCAGTAAACTGCGCACTCTTTGGGGCCTAAATTTCTTCTTCTTGGTGACTGGTGGAGGGGGAGATGGTGGATAAAAAGACTGCAGCAGGTTCAGCCATCGGTGGTGAGTCCAGCTTTCTCTGGACGGAGCGCTCACTGGCCGCTGATCCGGAGACAGTCTGAATTTTGCTCTTAAGTTTCATTTCATCACTCTTGTGTGTGGAGGAGATTTCCCATCAGTGTCCACTCCCTGACAACAAAATTTAATTTGGGCAAATAGAGATAATCTATGACATCTTTATTAGGGGGGGGATGGAACTGCTCTTCTCTATTGCAGCATCAATCTGTGATTTAGGCTGATGAGCCGGGTGTATTTTTACATAAAAATGTTCCCTACTGCAACTGTAATTCTGTTGTTATGAATAAATAAAGATACGCATTATAACCTCCCTCAAATTAAGACAATCTCTTCAGGCACAGGGCTTCACTAATGTCAATTAGATTGCTGTTAGTGCAGACATTAGCATAATTACCATAAACAAAACAAACCGTCACTGAGCAGCCTGTCAGCCTCTCTCAGCCTCTACTCTGCATCCTCCATTGTTTCTCCACCTGGTGGATCTAGAGGGAAATCTGCTGGATCGCTTTACGGCACAAAACAGGAAGAGGTTCTGTTCTTCCAGAGCAAACGGAGCTAAAGCTGAAAGAGTTTCTGGCAGCAGATGGTGGAAGGAGGGAAAGGAAGATGGAGAAATCACTTCCAACATGTTGATCCTCTTCAGGGAGGGGGGCAGGAAGCAACAGGGCTGATGGGAAATGTAGTCTTAATGTGGAGAAACACTAGAACGAACAATACTACTGGTGTGAGATAGAGGAAGACGAATCCCATCTGTGAGCGTCTGACTGATGGCCGCTGAGATTCCCCCTGACTCAACACACACACACACACACACACAGCAGATCTGCATCCATGTGATGAATCAGAGTCATTTCGCCTCCCGCCTCCTGTCCGTCTGTCCTCGCTTCTCATATTACAGGTCAAACTAATGCAATTACGGATATTACAGATTTACTGTTTCTGTGTAAGGTGGCGGGGGGTGTGGGGGGGGGGGAGGTAAAGATGAGTGCAGCTGTTGCCAACAAATAATCAGCAGGTGAAGTGGCAGGTAGGTCTAAAATAACTGTAAGTCTGAAAGTAAATTGCTGATGTGATTCACAGTACCTAACGTGTTACAGGGAGTGTTGAAAGCACAGACTATGTAGAGTGGTGTATATAGTCTACTCAGTGCTGTCTACTCCAGACCTTAGATTGGGCCCAAAAAAACAAGCCCGACCCTTCCCGAGCCCGTGCACGTTCTGTCTGAGCCCGGCACGGGCCCGTCCCATTGGCTGCATTTATGGGCCCGAGGCCGGTTTAGTTGTTTGAATGACAAAAATCTGTTCAGAATTACGTGCGGGGTCTTACTGAACCGCCCTACTTCCTCTCGCAAAGGACGCGCAAAGCGAGCGGTGCCGTAGCTCGTAACCTTTGATTGACTGGTGATAAAAACATAACTGATGCAAGGAATTAACAATCAGACTTTGCGGATTACAGAGAAATTTGAATGACAGAAATCTGTTGAGAATTACGCACAGGATCTTAATGAATAGCGCAACAGGAAGCGACACTTGTTTCAGTTGGTTCAACAACCCGAGCAGCCTTTGCGTATGCCTACATATATATATATATATATAGATATATAGATATATAGATATATATCTCCGGGGCCTACATATAACATTCTGATTATCACACCAAATAGCTTACTCTCCACCCCAATTATTAAACAAAAAAAAAAAAAGACGTTATATCTGACCACGAGACCGGCCCGGCCCAGTGTCCCCTCTGTCTGTCTTTCCTCTGCCGTGTGTGTCAGTATGAATTTTAAAACTCTCAGTTGTCTGAATCACATCCTCCTCTGACATTTCTTCCACCTCTCCTTCACTCTGTTAGACTCGTCTTGAAGTAAAACAAACCTCCTCCCTCTCTCCTCAGCGCTTTCTCTTCCTCTCACTTCTCTATCACACCTCACAGGAATATTCTGTCACACTACATCTGCTGACATGTGTATTATGGCTGGGACCCTGGTACTCTTCAGTATTGCTTGCTTGTGATGTTACTGATCTAAGAATTGTTTCGAAAATGTATTCTACTGTGTTCTACTGATTCTAGATAGCCATGTCAACTGAATGTCAAAATGTTTTGTTTTTTTTATTGTTTGCATCGTTTTCATTTGTCTGTTTGTCTGTCAGCAGGATTCCTCAAAGACTTATGAACAGATTATTGAACAAATGCAGTCTGGTGGACAGATCGGCTTTGTGCCAAGGAACAACTGATTCGATTTTGGTGGTGATCTGGATCTGGGATTTCCGCCATTACCGGATTATTGGCCTTTCGGGGGCATGGAGATTTCTTGGTGGTTCTGGACTCTTGAACGGTAGTGTAGCCTACTTGTACCTGTATCTCCATTGTATTGCTTTCTTGTGTTTTGGCACACACTTTTATTTAAAGTTCCTGTAATGTTTATGGCTTATAACGCATACAGTTCCATCTGTTTTTAATTGTATCTCTGTTTGTTTGTTTGTTTGTTTGTTTTTTAGTTGTACCTGTTTATCTCTTGTATTACCTTTTATTCCTATTTTTTATCTTTTTTTTTCAGCACACACTTTTATGTAAAGTTCGATCTGTTTTTAATTGTATCTCTGTTGGTTTGTGTGTTTTTAGTTGTACCTGTTTACCTCATATATTACCTTTTATTCCTATTTTCTGTTATATATATATTTTTTTTAAATTTATTTTTATTTTTCTATCATTCATTGTGGTAGTTTCACATCAGTGCTTTTGGGTTTTATTGTATGTAAACCACTTTGTAAACATTGTTTTTAGAAAAGTGCTATACAAATAAAGTTATTATTATTATTATTATTATCATTGTTGTTGTTGTTGTTTTTTAACCATAAGTATGAAACTAGAGTTGCAATGATTAATCGATTAATCGATTAGTTGTCAACTATTAAATTAATCGCCAACTATTTTGATAATCGATTAAATGGTTTGAGTCATTTTTTAAGAAAAATAAGTCAAAATTCTCTGATTCCAGCTTCTTAAATGTGAATATTTTCTGGTTTCTTTACTCCTCTATGACAGTAAACTGAATATCTTTGGGTTGTGGACAAAACAAGACATTTGAGGACGTCATCTTGGGCTTTGGGAAACACTGATGGACATTTTTCACAATTTTCTGACATTTTATAGACCAAACAACTAATCGATTAATCGAGAAAATAATCGACAGATTAATCGACAATGAAACTAATCGTTAGTTGCAGCCCTATATGAAACTAACAGAGATAGAGACTTGAATCCAAATCCAAACTGTAGGAATGCAGGAAAGAAAGAAAATAAATCAATTTAACCTAAACCTGAAGAGACAGGAATGCTGTGTTTGGGTGTAACAGCAGGTTTTGAGGTTTGTTCTGTGTTGGTGGATGTTTGCGCTGTGCGATTGCTTCTCCTTCAACAAGAGATAACACTGAACAAGGGCAAGGTCCAGCCCCCCTTCATTACCTCTGAGGAGCAGGAAGACAAATGAAACAGGACTCAGGTGTGTCAGCCTCCAGTCTACAGAGGGAAGGTCACTACAAAGGCAGGGATTCAAATCTTTATTCTGCTCACTGCGTATTGTTTGGTAATTCCTGAAGGCTTATCAAGAGCTACACCGTATTCATTCCACCGAATCATCTGTCGCACCTCGACCGGATCAATGAGGATCGAGTTCATATGGACAAGAAGCTCTTTACTTCCCTGTAGTGCCTCAATCCTCTGGCTGTCGCCGCCACATGCATCAGAAACCCATTCGCTGCTGTGATTACTCGCCGCTCAGCGAAACGCCGCGAGGCCACCGACGACAGCACAGGTAACGGGCGAAACGAGCGGTCGGACATTTCCAATCAAAGACAATGAGCTCGGTTGATGATGAGAGGATTCCCCCCCGTCTCCCTCCATTAAGCCTCCCAGCAGAAACAGACAATCCACGTCCTGCCAGCAGCTCCCTGCGGACCGGATCAGTCTCTGGCCGACTGCGCCGCTCCGATTCGTTTGGCATCCTTCTGCTGCGGGATGTTGGATGTCACCGGAGAGATAATAGGCGAGAAAGATCCATCGTCACGTAACGGATAACGTCTGTTGACTCCAATATTTTCTCTTCCCTGTTTAATTGGTATTCATTATTTATCCCAAAAGACTGGCTGGGGAGCAGGCCAGTGTGGGCGTGTGCTCAGCCACTCACAGATTGGTGCCATTATATTTTAGACTCAAAAGCTGCAGCATGTAGTAGGGCTGGGCGATACGGTTGAAATCAATATCATGATAATCATATGGATTTTTCTCGATGTCAATATATATCACGATATGGTTCATGTATGCAAAATCACGTTAAATAATCAAATTAATGTTCATCTCATTGAACCGAATGGTAATGTTAGGTGTGATGTCAAACAAAACAGAAATTTTCCAATAATATTCCTACCATACTTCATTTTATGAGAGTTTTTAAGTAAAATTTGCTTGTCATCATCAATTCAGACAGCAGAAATGTGTGTCAAGATATTAAAATATCTTCATATCATCACGATATGATTCCACTGAAAGACGATAAACGATAATATTGAATTATCGCCACAGCCCTAGCATGTAGGTTCAGGAAGAGTGATGGGGCAGCGTAGGGGGGGGGGGGGGGGGGGACTGTCCTGCAATCAGATGTTCACAGGTTTGATCCTGACAACAGCCATGTCATGTCTAAGTGTCTGAAACATTCAGAGACCTTGCTCTATGCCTGTATAAGAGAGGAAGGAATATCAAAGATCTGCTGGTTCATGCTAATCTCTGCAGCAGTAAAAAACCTGAAAGTATTCTGACACTCTCCACACAGTCAGAATTCATTTTGTCGTCCATTGACGGGACAAAAGTACCTGATTAAAAATGTGATCGCATGTAATTCAACCAGTGGTGGAAAAAGTCCTCAACTCCTTTACTTCAGTAAAAGTATAGAAGTATCAGCAGTAAAATGAACTGAAGTATGAAAAGTAAAAGTCGTCATTCTTTCAATTTAATTCTTTGTGATGTTATCTATGGACACGCCTCTGCCTCCACTCTTAAGCCCCTAGATTCAGTTTATCACTCCGCCCTAAGATTTATTACCAGTGACAGTTATTCCACACATCATTGTTTCTTGTATGAAAAGCTTGGGTGGGCATCCCTAACAGTAAGACGTGACAGGCATTGGTTTCTCTTCATTTATAAAGCCCTTAAAGGCAACTTGCCATCATATATTACTTCTTTATTAAATTGGTCCTATAGTCACTATTCAACTCGTTCAAGTGATTGGCTAATGCTCAAACTACCGCGTACAAACACTGAATTTGGAAAGACTGCCTTTAGTGTCTGTGCTGCACACACCTGGAACATTTTGCAACACACACTGAAACTGGACACAATTGTACATTTGGGTCGATTTAAAAACTTAATTGCAAACTGCACCACTGATGAATATAACTGTTTTAACTGTGTTTGGCTGTGTTCTGTTGTTGTTTGTTTATTTGTTTTCTCGTTGGTTGTTTTTTATGTGTATTTTACTCGGCATAATTGTAAATGAGGGTATACCCTCACTGATCTCCGAGATCTAAATAAAGGTTGAATGAATGAATTTCAGAGAGTTAAATTATTGAAGCATGAACCTGTCAGAAGTATTTTAATGTTGTCGGTCTAACTGCTCCATATACTGTTGGGGACTTTAAACTCTAACAATGCAACATATTTTATGAGCTTATCGTATGTTTTGCGTGTAAAACCTTATTCTGCAAAGTAACTAGTAACTCCAGCCGGCAGATAAATGCAATGGAGGAAAAGTAGAAAGTCTCACAAAATGGAAATACTCAGTAAAGTGCCAGAACCTCAAAACTGTACTGAAGTACAGTACTTGAGTAAATGTACTTAGTTACTTTCCACCGCTGAATTCAAACCATGTGATTTACATCTCTATGCTGTCTTGCTTATGTAGGGAAAACATCACAAGCCTTGAAACATCACATTAATAAGCACAAGAGCAGTATTAATCACATGAATAATCAAAACTATCCTGTAGCAGCTTGCTTTAAAGACAAAAATCTCCACGTTCAAATTCTGTGGCCCTGAAGAAGTAAAACCAGGGCCAGGAGGTGGAGATTTTGAGGCCACATGAAGCCTTTTGAATATTTACTCTAAAAAACTAAATAATTAACTACTGCTGAATATCGTGTTGAGAAAGGGCAGCATATCTTTCCCGTCTCTATTCTGTATATTGCAATGTGAATATGATCATGATTATATGGGCTGGGATGCTGTTTTGATTAATTATCAAAATCTGTGTTTGTATGTGATGAATCTCTTTCTAGAAATGTGGAGCTGGTTTGTTTGGGCTCGTTGTTGCTGGATGTGACTCTGGACACCCGGGACTTTGACACACTCTGTGTTGATACACTTCTGTATTTCAGATGTGGAAATGACTTCCTCTGTAAAGCTCTGTACCAAAAATGTTTGCAATTATTTTCAGACAAAGTGAAGTGTCCTCGAGTGAAACACTGAGCCTCCTGCTCACTCACTGCAGTCAAATGACTGTGAAGGAAGAACATTTTAAATTCTCAAATATGTACAAACTACACAATATAACTTTCTACTGAATAATGAAAACACTCCAGGAGCAAAACTGGATGGATGTGTGTTCCGACCCTCAAACCATAATCCATTATGGTTATAATTAAAAATAAGCATATTCCTGACTTACAGAAACTGTAAACTGAAGTGAGAAATTTACTTGGGAACAATTTGAGAAGGGGCCAATCAAGTTATTCTTATTTTTGCCTTTGAGGGCCACAGTGGAAAAAAGTGTTTTAAGTAACACTGTCTTGTGCAGCAGTCAAATATGCACAAATTGCTTTTTAATCATGTATTTTTCCATTTCCCAAATCAAATTAAATACTGTTGCTTCTCTTTGCCTCTCAAGTGAGATTTGTGAAAGGTGGGATTGGCAGCCAGCGCTAAGCATTTGTGAATTTATATTATATGAGCCATTTTTCTACACAAAATTACGATGGATAGCTTTAAGGTATTTCACATTTTCAATATTAACACGTTTCTGTGATTTATTTAAAAACTAAGCCCCGACTACTGAGGTCTGAGAGACATTTACGGTTCATTTTGCAGAGAGGAATGAAAGTGACAGATTTATTTTACTAAAGCGTAATGTGGCACCAGAACGGCATCAAATACTCTGAGTCAAGTCAACAAACAAGTTTATCAAGCAGGCAGCGCCGCAGTTTCAGAGAAACAGCTGCTGACCCGCTTCAGCTGCGGGCGACGGGGGGGGGGGGGGGGGGGGGGGGGGGGGGTTATGCATTTTTAAAACGGACTTGTCATTTGAACAAATCCATGTGTCTGGTTTGGAACAAAACATGTTATTCATATGTCAAGTTGAAAAGGGCTTCTACAAAAAATAGAACGCGCAGCCAAAGAGATGCAGACTATCAGTTTGGGTAAATTATAGAGAAAGAAACCGTTCCTCCTGACACTCGCTGTGACAGAAGGGCTGAAAAGTCCTGACATGAATGTGTTCTGTCCCAAACTAAATCTAGACTCATATTGTGTGAAACCAATTGTAATGATTTAGGATTCACAGTCAAGAGGTTTGCAAACTCAAAAGACATTTTCATCACAAGTTCCCATATGGTGTAAAGCAGGCCTCCCCTCTCCTCTGTGGTGATAAAGGAGTTGGATGGTCTATCTAAACATGGTGAAAGTATCAAAACTAAATCCACACAATCCATATTAGTGCAGCGAGCCTCTAAACGAGCCGTTTGGACTTCCGTAACTTTGTGGCGTCACAAAGGTTCGCTCATTATCATTTTTGTAAGAAATAATAGACTAACAAAGTGTTTTTTTCAAAGCGGTCGAGCGGTTGTCATTGTTTATTACCGGAGAGTTTTCCCTACCTGTAGCCGCCGGGCCGCGGAGTCTCACGTTTCACTCTTGAAACGGTTAGCCAATCGGAACAGAGGGGTCGTTAATATTAATGAGCCTTAAAGACACGGCGACAGAAACAGCCTGTTCTTGGTAAGGCTCAGAGAGATGCTGATGTGTAAAAATGGATTGAGAGTGTTTTTGGTTCATGACACCACACACACAGCTTTGAATGGACCTCAAGACACAAAATAAAACACTGGAAAGTGGAGAATATGGAGCTTTAATGTAAATTCTGGCTTGGTTGAAAATGACACGTTCTTTTTAAGAGTGTGGGCCGAATGTTGCAGTAGAGGACAGGACCGACATGCAAATCTAATGTCGGTAAAAGCATATTGTCTGTCAGGTGAAAATCTCGTAACTGTAATTTTGGTGATCATTATGTTTTAACTTGAACGCTTATCAAACACATTTCCAAACACAATCCAAAGTGCATGGTGGTCAAAACATTTTGGAGATGTTGTTTCACCCAACAACAGCAACATATTAATCACCTTGGTTGGAATTTTTGAAATTCAACTTTGATGTATTTTTACCTATTAGGAGTTCTATGTTCCACTGTCTCATTTACATAATCTAGTGTTTCAAAACAGGCAGCAGTTTATAATTTGCTGGTGTGTCGACATTTTGACCAAAGCCAGCCGAGCCGAGACTCTCCTGTTAATACATCGCTTCTGATTGGTGGAGCTGACTGCAGACCGGTGTTACATCGCTTCTGATTGGTGGAGCTGACTGCAGACCGGTGTTACATCGCTTCTGATTGGTGGAGCTGACTGCAGACTAGTGTTACATCGCTTCTGATTGGTGGAGCTGACTGCAGACTAGTGTTACATCGCTTCTGATTGGTGGAGCTGACTGCAGACCAGTGTTACATCGCTTCTGATTGGTGGAGCTGACTGCAGACCAGTGTTACATCGCTTCTGATTGGTGAAGCTGACTGCAGACCAGTGTTACATCGCTTCTGATTGGTGAAGCTGACTGCAGACCAGTGTTACATCGCTTCTGATTGGTGGAGCTGACTGCAGACCAGTGTTACATCGCTTCTGATTGGTGGAGCTGACTGCAGACCAGTGTTACATCGCTTCTGATTGGTGGAGCTGACTGCAGACTAGCGTTTCATCACTTCTGATTGGTGAAGCTGACTGCAGACTAGCGTTACATCGCTTCTGATTGGTGGAGCTGACTGCAGGTTCTTGGGACTTGTGTTAATTTAACTAAAGTGTTACTACTGTATCAGGAACACACTGCGGTAGAAAGCTGAGAGAGCAGAAGCAGTGATGCCAGCTGGCTTCATGCTGTGTCTCTGTTGTAGGAAACAACAGAGACGGTGTCCGCCTCTCATGTGCATCAGAGGTTTCTGTCAGACCGGGCTGCTGCCAGATGTCAGGAAACAAACAGTCCGGCCTGTCGGGGTCGCGGGTCATTTTTCCCCGGAAAATAATTAAACCGCAACTGATTTGCATTTTGATTGTGTCGCTCCATCATCATCATCATCAAAGACAAAACGAGGGGAGGAGAAACAAAGACCGAAGATAAATTACATTCATTTAGCATCATGAGACTGTTTGGAGGAACTTAATATCCTCATGCATTTTCATGAGCAAACAGGACAAGTAGCAATAATTCTAAAGAACATCTTTACCTGTTAAACTCATAAATGTAATCGCCCTGTTTTAAGTGAATCATCGTTCTAATATCATTGGCCAGGGGAGGGGAGAAATCTTCTTCAGTGTCATCGCTCTAATGAATATGAATGTGTGATAATAAAACCAATGAAGCCAAACTCAAGACCCTGAGAGCGAAAAGGAAGGGAAATCTGAGAATACTGACTCTAGTGAGTATGAACTGTTATTACAACGAGGTTAACGTAATAATGTCTGTTCTGCTGCTCTCTGTCTGATTAATATAACACAACAGTGATTCAACCTATATCAGTTCATAAATCTTCTCCTCTGTCTGTTCTAAACAGCCGGTGTCTGGTAGCTCTTTCCTGGGAAAAATCCTCTGCCGCACAGGAAGTGATGCGGTTTTACGTTTCCGCTTAGTTTGGAATCAACAGAAGAAGAAGAACTGGGTAGTGAGCATGAGCAGTGATAGCCACCATGGCTGAACAGACAGAGAGAAGAGAAACTCAAACTGCAGCGACAGAAAATCCAAGCCCCGCCCACACTGTTTGATTGACAGGTGATCTGTGGGAAGTGCAGAAACACCACAGTGAGGCTGAGGGACAAAGATGGAGACTGAATAAAAAAGATCCTGAAGATTTTCTTTCCAAAATGAAACATATGCTCCGTTTGAAAAAAGCGACACCCACTCACCCACCTAAAATTACACCAACTGGCCTTTTAAAAATCAGCCAATCAGAGTCCTCTAATGTGATGGATATGATGCAGTTTGTTTAATTACATATTTAGGCTATTATATAATTGATTAGTACTGCACTGATTGCCTACAGGAAGCCCTTAAACTGAGTTGATTCTAATAATAACAGATTTTATTTTTCTGTAGCCTGCTCTTGTGTATATATATATATATATAGCCTACTTTCTCATATTTTGGTGCAGTTTTTTACCTGGCGATGTGCTGAAATGGCTTTTTATCCCACAATGTTTTAATAATCTTAATCTTAATAAATTTAAACTAATGCAAAATAGGTTTTATTATCAATTATTTAATGGAGGTTTCAGTGGAGAGTTTTAGTGTCCCATGATACCTTGACAAGAAGAAAATTCTGGATGAAACACTGAATACCAATTAATTTTAGATTTTTGCTTGAAAATGTAAACATATCCACCAATATCAGTCTAATCCTATTCTGACTGAAGTTATTTGCTATCTTGAGCCTTTTAAATACAAAGCAGTAGCAGTGTAGAGGATGTGACAGTCTGTCTGACCGGCTGACCGGCCTTTCTGCCTAACAGGTACAAAACAAAACACACAGATTGAACGGCGTCTCTCTGGACTCCTGTGATTGGCTGCTGCTGACAGCGTGGACGAGGCTGCAGGCGGCTCCGTGTTTCCTCTGTCCGCTCTTCAATAAACGGCAATGACAATAAATCAAAGGCCTGGCCACCGGACCCTGGTCTGCACCTTTTCAATCTACTTTCCAAACCTCACAGGGAAAAAACACACAGGACTGAAAACTCCTTCATCAGCGCAGGATGAAACCTCATCAACACGGGCTGCACCGATTCATTAACCTGAGATATGGTCAAAAATATAAAAAAGCAGGAGAACAGAAAGCACCTGTTAGACATAAATGGAAGCTCTATATCGGAAAAAAAGCAGAACAAAAACTAAAATCGTGGGGGAGGGAAAAACAAATCACATTAATGCTAGAAAGTTTGTTTTTTGAGTTATTCTCCATCTAGATCAATAGAGATAAACAAGCACAACTCAAGTGAAAACCCATTACTGAAACTACTAAACCACAAAAATCTATAAACTAAATTATGCCTTGTTTTTGTTGTTGTTGTTGTTGTTGTTTTCCTATCATTAATTTCACAAATAGGCCTACTTAATTCTCTTGGCAAGATCCTTGAAATGAAAAGGACAAAAAAGAAGCACAACAAAGCTTCCCGTCTCGGGCTGAAAAACACCAGAATCCATCAGCAGCCTTCAATTTCACTGAAAAATCTCCTCCCTTCCAGCGGTGTTGAACGATGCATGTTAACGTCAGTTGATAAAAGCGACATGAACACAAACAACTGACAGTGTGCGGGTCAGCCCGTGTGTCTGTTTGCATTTCACTGCTACATTAGGCAGCTTTCACTAATCCTGCAACGGTGAACTCCCGGCGCCGACATCGTGTTCGTGTTCTTTTTGTTACCGTGACGCTGGTTAGATAACGCTCGGTTTTGAAAGCCCCGATAACCTGGCGGGGAACCCTTTACGCCATTATCCCCGGAAAACAGATGGGCTCCATAGCAACCGGTGTAATCTGTCACCGTCCGTCCCGCCGGGGGGCGGGGGGGGGGGGGAGAAGAGCTTTGGAGGCGGGTGCTCGTGTTTCAAGTTGACCGGTCGGCCAGATCGCAGCTTTTCTTCCCAGAAGCACAATGGACGACCTCAGAGTGCAGCCACTTGAGATGTACAATGACATAGTGTGTGTGTGTGTGTGTGTGTGTGTGTGTGTGTGTGTGTGTGTGTGTGTGTTAGCCCAGCATTACAGGCCTAATCAGACCTGTCAACTCTCCCGTTTTTCCCGGGTTTCTCCCGTATTTTCACCCCCTCTCCCGCTGTGCTCCCGTTTGGTAATTCTCCCCGTAAATCTCCCATATTTCCCTTTTTTTATTTTTACAGTTATACAGAATCCTAATTGACCAAATCAAGTTGTTTCAGTTAGATCCATAGACTATTTAACTTGGGAGACTATTTTCCCATTCCTGACCAGAAGACTGTCTGGAAACATCCATTTGTTGAGCTAGTTAACCCGATCCTTTTTGCTCTGAGATTACAGCAGGACAGGCAGTAAAGGCACCTGGTCTCTCTCTTAAACTGGACCGATTTGTTTCTATGGAAAATTTCAGGGCGCTTTTAGAGGATGCATTATGTGGAGATTGCACGTGCTTCTCATAGTCTTGTTGTTATTTGAACCTGGGAATTTCATGTGATTTTATATTGTTTTATATGTTTTTTCTGTTTTTTTGTATTTTTTGTTTTTTGTACTGTAATGTTTGTAATGTGTTTTTGTCTTGTGCTGTAATCAGGGCGTCCTTGAAAAAGAGAGCTTGCTCTCAATGGCCCTCCCTGTATAAATAAAGGTTTACATACATTAGATCTCTGGAACCGAGAGATGAAACCCCTTTCATAATGTAAAAATTATGGTCGGGTCCCGGAAAATCTCCCTTATTTTCAAAGCCCAGCGTTGACAGGTATGGGCCTAATGGTTAGAGAACAGCCTGTAATGGAGAGTAGGGCGAAAGATATCGACAAAAAAATCAAATTGCCATTATTTGACAGAACATTGTGATTTTTAGAACTTTAAAAAAGTGATTTTGTTTTAAAAAAAAAAAAAAAAAAAAAAACTAGATGTCAGTGTGCAGAATTTACTGAGTTTGAGTCTGATGAACGGTTTTGATTCATGGACCAAAGATTACCTGCAGCTCTAAAACTCCAAATCCAGTTTGGACCAAACTCTCTCTGAAGCAATTCATTGCAGCCTCTGCGATTTGGAAATTGCAGACGTTCGTATTGCAATTTCGTTTTTTTTTTTTTCAGCTCTAATGGAGAAGCCACAGGTTCAGTGCCTGTAACAGCCGATATGTGTCCATCGACAGTCCTGCGTCCTGCTGAAGTGTCCTTCAGCTGCTCGCTCTCTGTGATTCAGTCTGATGAGACCGAGCGACTGAAACACGACACATCAGCGCTTCTCGCTCTGTGGAAAAACTACCAGCAGCAGCAGCAGCAGCAGCAATGATAAGCCTGAAACCCTTTTCATGGCTGCAGATCAATTCAGCAAGACACAAAAAATATATTTGATTTTATATGTAACTGCTGTGTTCAGTCACTGTAATCCAATCTACGAGGTCCAAAAACCTGCAGGTTGGCGGCCGATCAATCTCATTAAACTCCTCATCTCATCTACACATCTTCTTAATTTTTCATAGAGGGAGTCAAAACACTCAGGCTGATGACTAATCTCCTCATTAATTTCGTTTCATCCATTTATCATTATCAATTTTAACAAAGAGAGTAAAAACACTGGAGCCCACGGCATGTTTTGCATCGCTGCTCATCAGGTGGGAACAAGGTTGAAGTACAGTGATTAAAATTTGACATTTACCATTACTAAACGTCCCAAAGACTTCTACACAAAACAAACTCAAACTCTCACCTTCCTTCCTAGGCCTTAGCATCATGTAAACTTTACCTTCAAAGTTCAAATGAAGTCTTTTGTTTTCCCAAAAGCTCCTGAAGGTTTCTGGAGCTGGGAGCTAAAGCTAACGCTGCTGAACGCACAGCTCACACAGCCCTTCAGAATAAAAGTCCCTCTGCAATATAACCGAGAGAGGAGGAGTGTGCACGATACTTTAAGAAGCGAGTTTATATTTTACTTATTTTTAATTTTTTTTCTTCTCATTAGGGTGGAAAAGCCTCTGAAGCAGCGTTCAGAGCATCATGGGACACTAAAACTCTCCACTGAAACCAGACTGATGAAATTCTTTTTGGGTGAGCAGCTCTTTAAGGCAGATTGAAAGGGTCAAAGTGATGCAAGTTATATCAAGACGGGGTGTTTTAACGTAAAAAATTATGTTTTCAGAGAATAGGACTGATTTTTCTTCATGTTGGGGGTTGTTTGTCTTGTTACGATCACTGACTGGAGCCTCCTATTCATTTACTAAACCCAACAAAACCCTGTCCAGGCTCTGATTTGTCCAGGCTCTGATCTGTCCAGGCTCTGATTTGTCCAGGCTCTGATCCGTCCAGGCTCGCAGCAGGCCGCCCTCGCGTCCTCGCCGCCACGGACGACAGCCATCTGAGTCATGTGGAGCGGGACGGGCTGTCAGCGACGCCCCGGGACGAACAGGAGGCTGCATTCAGCGAGGGAGAAAAGCAGCAGCGGCGGCGTTGTCGTCGTTGTCGGTGGCCGTGATGCCGGCTGACTCACCGCTCTTCACTCCCACCTCCAGCTCGCCCTGTTTTCATCTCCACCGCCGCCGCTCAATGTCAAGCGATCAGCGCAGGCGGCGTCCGGCCTGCCAGGCCCTCGACGGCGCCGGGCCGAGGACAGCTGGTCATGAATCAGCCCAGGCCAGGCCAGGCCAGGCCAGGCCAGGCCAGGCCAGGCCAGGCGACACGTGGCGTGGCGTGGCGATGGTTCAACACCGCTGCAGCCAGTGTGAATGGATGCAGACCATCTATTCCCTTCATCCTTCTACTGAACAAAAATATAAATGCAACACTTTTGTTTTTGCTCCCATTTTTCATGAGTTGAAATAAAAAAATCTAAGACTTTTTCTGTGCACACAAAAGGCTTATTTCTCTCAAATTTGGTTCACAAATTTGTTTAAATCCGTGTTAGTGAGCACTTCTCCTTTCCCAAGATAATCCATCCACCTGACAGGTGTGGCATATCAAGATGCTGATTAAACAGCATGATTATTGCACAGGTGTGCCTTGGGCTGGTCACAATAAAAGGCCACTCTAAAATGTGCAGTTTTATCTTGAAAAAAGACATTTATTAGGCGCTGAACTATGGATCTCACATGACTAGGGCTACAGATATGCATTTTTTGAAAACCAGTCAGTATCTGGTGTGACCACCATTTGCCTCATGCAGTGCGACACATCTCCTTCACATGGAGTTGATCAGGTTGTAGATTGTGGGCTGTGGAGTGTTGGTCCACTCCTCTTCAATGGCTGAGCCAAGCTGCTGGATATCGGCAGGAAGTGGAACAGGCTGTCGTACACGCCGATCCAGAGCGTCCCAGACATGCTCAGTGGGTGACATGTCTGGTGAGTATGCAGGACATGAAGAACTGGGATGTTTTCAGCTTCCAGGAGTTGTGTACAGATCCTTGCAACATGGGGCCGTGCATTATCCTGCTGCAACATGAGCTCTGGTGGACATTCCTGCAGTCAAAACTTGCGACATCTGTGGCGTTGTGTTGTGTGATTAAAAACTGCACATTTCAGAGTGGCCTTTTATTGTGACCAGCCCAAGGCACACTGTGCAATAATCATGCTGTTTAATCAGCATCTTGATATGCCACACCTGTCAGGTGGATGGATTATCTTGGCAAAGGAGAAGTGCTCACTAACACGGATTTAAACAAATTTGTGAACCAAATTTGAGAGAAATCAGCCTTTTGTGTGCATAGAAAAAGTCTTAGATCTTTTATTTCAACTCATGAAAAATGGGAGCAAAAACAAAAGTGTTGCATTTCTATTTTTGCTCAGTATAGTTTACTCTCTTTCCACACACACACAGTGACACACACAACCCCCCCCCCCCCATACACACACAAACACGCATTCACACACATCCTCTCTCACCACCACATTCTCACTTTCCCTCTCATTATCGGTACGCAGGTTCTTCTAATTCATTACACTTCCTGGGTGTGTTATTTATAACTTCTGTTGTTTTTGCACCATTCTCCTCCTTGTTGAGTTTTGGTGTCATGTGTATCTTCGTCATTATTTTTATTTCTCTTTTTGAGGTGAGACTGTTTCATGAAGCCCTGGGAGTTTCTTTGTCTCACTTGTGCAGCTTGTTTTTCATCTTCTCCCTCTCAGTTTTCAGTGTTTCTCTTTCATGTAGGCAAATAAAATGAACCTAAACCCAAACCACAGACAACAAAAAAAAAAACAGTAAAACTCCCCAGTGATGTCAAAACAGGACGAGCTTCTTCACTCTCCGGGCTTAAAAATCATCTTTCATCTCTTTCCGTCTCTTCCCCTTCATCTCCACCTCTCCTTCAGGACTGAAGTGGATTCAGTCAGAGAAATCAAGAAAGGATCGTACAGCTTTCGTCTGGATTCACTGAATCCGTCTGATTCATGGAAAGATGCAGTATAGGTGACTTTCCTGTGCTTTCTGATTGGATTCCAGTAGCCTTATATTTCCTGATAAAGGTTGTGGTTTGATCGTAGAGCTCCTTTAAAGATCCCATGAAAAGAAAAGTAGCCTAGGTTTTCTTTACCTTTTTGTCAATGTTGTTGGACTAAAAATGACAGAAAATGACAGGGAATGTTGATTTGTTTGTCAGGATACTGAAGGATGGGGAACAAGCCAGACAAGGTTTTTATTTTTTTAAAGGTCCCATATGGTGTAAAGCAGGACTCCCCTCTCCTCTGTGATGATAAAGGAGTTGGATGGTCTATCTAAACATGGTGAAAGTATCAAAACGCACGGTCGCCAACTAAATCCACACAATCCATATTAGTGCAGCGAGCCTCTAAACGAGCCGTTTGGACTTCCGTAACTTTGTGGCGTCACAAAGGTTCGCTCATTATCATTTTTGTAAGAAATAATAGACTATCAAAGTGTTTTTTTCAAAGCGGTTGAGCGGTTGTCATTGTTTATTACCGGAGAGTTTTCCCTACCTGTAGCCGCCGGGCCGCGGCGTCTCACGTTTCACTCTGGAAACGGTTAGCCGATCGGAACAGAGGGTCGTTAATATTAATGAGCCTTAAAGACACGGCGACAGAAACGGCCTGTTCTTGGTAAGGCTCAGAGAGATGCTGGAAAATGAACGTGTCAAAATGGATTGAGAGTGTTTTTGGTTCATGACACCACACACACAGCTTTGAATGGACCTCAAGACACAACAAAACACTGGAAAGTGGAGAATATGGAGCTTTAAAGGACGTAAATATTACGAGAGGAAGTGACACGTGAGGGAAAGAGAAATTCGATGTGTTTATCAATGTAAAATATAAATATAATCCAGCTACATCCGATCTAGACACAACCCAAATACAAGATGCATGATAACGGTGCATGTTAAAGGCAGCTTCCTAATATACTTCCAAATTCCTAATATGTCCTAATATTATACTCTTATACGCACACATACACACTCACCGATACTCTAACACTTTCTATGACACCCCTGTCTATAATGCATTATAAACATATTTATAATGCGTTATAATCTGCTTATAGCACTGTACAATTATGGTTATAAGCACTCAGAAATATTCATAATGCTTTATAACAATAATCATAACACATTATAAAGCATTTTATAATGACTTATAAGGTCAAGTATCATAATACTTCATAATTGCTGGTCTCTCACTGACATTTTTTTTGCAAGGATCATAGGGTATTATAATTCTCATAGTTGTAATACATTATAATCATTTTATAATGCATTATAACCACTGTTATAGTGCATTATAATGTGATTATAAGTTACTCTAAGTGGTCATTGGGTGCTTTAAGTAAAGTAATGAAATTCCTGAGGCATAGGAAGATATAATACATTACAAGCTGGTTATAAGTCACTACAAGTGGTCATTGTTTGCTTTAAGTAAAGTGAAAAAAATATGATTAAATCTATTCAAGAACAACACACAAAACGTAAAATTTATTTATTTGTTTCTTTAATGGGTCATAACAACGGGTCACAGCAATTATGAAGTATTACGATACTTGATCTTATAAGTCATTATACAATGCTTTATAATGTGTTATGATTATTGTTATAAAGCATTATGAATATTTATGAGTGCTTATAACTATAATTATACAGTGTTATAAGCAGATTATAATGCATTATAAGTATGTTTATAATGTATTATAGACACGGGTGTCATAGAAAGTGTTACCGGAAAGTATTAGCCGCTAATATTCTGCAGGCAGACACATGAGGAGTGCTGTCTGTAGATGAAGACGTAGACGTAGATGATGAAGGCTGAGATAGAACAGTTCATATGTGCTGAGGCAGCCAAAACATACAGAATATTTGACCGATACAGGTTTTTTTAAAGGCCAGTACCGATACTGATATTTTTGATAATCTGTCCTGATCTTCATATCTTTAAATTTGAACATTTTCATTCCAAAAAATTACAAGTATTCAGTGTTTTTCCCATAGACGACCAGTGTGGTATTGATAAATTCTGCAATAAATATGTAATCAATCAAACTGCGTATGGACAACACTTCTAATAGATGACAGACAGATAGACAGATAGACAGATAGATAGATAGATAGATAGATAGATAGATAGATAGACAGATAGATGCCTCTCTCTTCGTGTTCAGTATCAGTATTCATACTTATTTAATCAGACATGCCACAAATTGACTAATGAATATGAAACCAACAGTAATGTATGTTTCCCTCCCATTTCATGTTCTCTCATTATTTCTCTCTCCCTCTCTCCCTCTCTCTCTCTCTCTCTCTCTCTCCCTCTCTCTCTGATTCCCTCAATCCCTCAAAGGAAAATTCCACTCAAGATGTCTTGCCCAACATCTTGTAAACCAGATGCCAGATAAACCGCGAGCGTCCGTCCGTCTCTCTTTCCCCCGACAGAGAGGCTGCGGCACGAGGCCTCTGAAGCCTCTGAATACAGAACAGCCTCACAGACAGGAGGGAGGTGTCAGTCCTCCATCAGCATCTCTCACTCCTCCTCCATCACTTCTCCAAGTGCACGGAGTCACAAATAAAGCCTCTGCACCAAACGACACCACGACCACAACATGCAGCATGTGAATTAGTGGGCGCGTCTAATCCAAAGCTCCTTACTGCACCAAGTGCTGGAGCTGCACCATAATAATCCTGTTTGTTTTACTACATATTCATAGTACTGATTCATTGGCTGTGGCTGTCGTTTGATTATAATCACCTGTTAATTTATTACAATCACCTGTTATTTTCCTGCCAAGATGGCCGTGTGATGATGTAACAGAATACTATGAATAGGTAAACCTCAATGAGTTAGGGAAGAAAATTAGGCTGTTATTGCATGTTTTGCACAAAATAAAAGGAATTAAATGCCTCAAATGTGCAAAATTCTCTAAATATTAAAGTATTCATTGTGGAAATTGAAATCACAGTATATGATTATGCATGATGATTAACTGTGCAGCTCTGCCATCAGTGCCTGAATTTAAAGCAAACAAACAAACAAACAAACAAACCTCGAACTCAGTGTTAGTGCCTTGCTCTCCCCATCCAGCTACACAGGGAATTGAACCCCTAACCCAGGCAGTGTTAGTGCCTTGCTCTACACATCCAGCTACACAGGGAATTGAACCCCTAACCCAGGCAGTGTTAGTGCCTTGCTCTACACACTGAGCTCCACAAACAACCCAATAACAAGACACCACCAGGCAGAAAATCAAAAGCCCGTTACGTCTGTTGAAAGCAGGATCTGAGCCAGCATCCCCAGGTCTGCTGACAGATTAGAGGATGCTCGTGGGGATGAATCGTCCCCCAGGTGACAGGAGGAACTTTAATTTATGCGGCTCGATACCTTTCCCCCGTGTCCACTGAGGACTAATTGGAACCGCGCAGGTGAACTGACGGGCTTGACAGGCTAAAGGAAAGACGGTAGAAAGCTATTGATCACGCTGAGATGCCGCAGGTTCGGATGTTCACTCTGGTGTGAAGCAGCTGCTCTAAAATGTTTTTTTCGGACCCCCAGCAGATACGCATTGGACCAGCGTTCTCAGTGCTGGTGCTGGAGTACCAAGATCCTGCTGGTTTTCACTTCAACCGTCTAATCAGGGACTGGTTTAACACCTGAGCGCGATTAACAACCTGGTAGGATAGAAAACCAGCAGGGGTGAGGGCGGCACTCGCGAGCCAGGATGGAGAATCACTGCATTAGACCACAGGCTGATATTTTATAAGATTCTGACCTAAGATTTTAGTTTTTTTGCTGTTTCATTCAAAGTGTAAAGTAGGAAATTCCCAGTTTTTAGGTCATAATAAACAACCTTGGTGCGTTCCACCGGTCCAGCTTGGGAAAAACCAGAGGAGAAACATGGACGCCTGCAAGATTTTCTTTGCACAAAGTGAAATATGCTTATCATCATGCAACAGGCAACCATGAGCTTGGAAATATCAGTTTCTATCTGGGTGGAGATATCGAGCATCGAGGATTTGACATACCAGGTGAATCTGTAAATGGCAAAGTGACAGGGAGCATATTTTGCAACCAGTCATCCTTATACAATCTGTCATTATGTTTACATTTAGTGCAGTGAAATTAAACTAGTCGTCATTTTGCTGTGGATCACTGATAGCACCAGAAATGTATTTGGAAGCCCTATCTAAAATAAAAAAACTTACATCAGGGAGTTTTCAGGACCTGACAGTTTGATAACCGAGGTCTTCAAACTATCCATCTCCATCTATCTATCATATAATAATATCTTGTCGGTCCCTATGTTTGATCATTTCTCAGATTGACACAAATAACATCAGCTAACCAGTCATCAGTCTGAGCAGGTTTGGAGGTTTTGGTGGAAGATTTGGAAATCAGATGCAGGGAGTTTTTGCCATGTGAGGGTTTAGTGATTTGAGTGAAGTGAGTCCAGATTTTATCTTGTTTATTTATCATTATAATGGAGAGCAGAGATACAACAAAAATTGCCAGAAGTGTTTTTGCATTAGTCATATCTAAAAAATAATCAGGGAAGCATGCAGGTAGACCTAGATCAAATAATTTATCATACAATATAAATAAATATAAATGAGTCTTGTAGTTTTTGTCTTTATAATGGAGAGCAAAGATCAAGCAAAAATCACTAACATTTATTTGGAAGCCATATCTGAAAATGTTACTCTAATTTGATAGTTTGGTGACCTGGTCTACCTCTTGTAATTTAGTTTTGGACTTTTTTTGCCACCTTAATATTTATTGAACTGAGTGAACAATGAAGCCGATTTCACCTCCGTGCGGTATACTCTCTGGGAGGAAAAGGGGTTTTACCGTTTGAGAGAGGAGGGCCAGGACATGCGGGGCTTCTTCAGGCCGGGCCGCAGCTTCTCCAGGGTCCGGTTGCGGTACAGGTAGCGCTCGGTGTCCGAGTGGAAGCGCTGCTTGATGCGGATGTGAGTCCTCGGCTGCCGCCACAGATGTTTGGGCGGCTTGGCGAGCCCGGCTCCCTCCCGGCTCAGCGTGGTGCACTCCATCTCTTTACTCCGGCACTTCTCCAACTGAAGAACGGCCAATTCAAATTGTGTAAAAATAAATAAATAAAAGAAAATAAAAGTGTCGCGCGGGGAGAAGGCGGGAGTGTGTGAGGAGGAAGATCCGCTTTGTAAGTTGTTTTAAAACGGAGTGGGAGCGGCGCGAGGCGGCATGGTGCGCTGCTGTCCACGAGCTGGAGTGCTGAAGTGTCTCTCTACCTCTCTACCGCTCCCTCTCTCGCGCGCGCACGCCCTCTCTCTCTCTCTCTCTCTCTCTCTCTCTCTCTCTGTGTTTGTTATCTCCGTTTCTCGCGCTCTCTGTCCTTGTCTCTATATCCCTCTCTTTCTCTCACTGTCTGTTTGCTCTCCTCTCTTTATCTCTCTCTCACTCCTTTTTTCACGGTGCGCTTCAGCGCTCTCTCTCACTCTTTCACTATCTGTTTCTCAATGCCGCTTTCTCAATTTCTCGTTTTCTCTTCCTGTATTACTCAATCTCTCTCTTTCAATTCAATGAGCTTTACTGGCATGACATACTGTGCACATCCTGCCAAAGCACAGATTCAAACAAACGGAACCGACACAGCATGGCTCGGTCCTCTGAGTTAAACTGAAGTGTTCCAGAAGCTTCACCGCTCCGTCAACAATACAGTTCTCAGGCGAAACACTGAATCCTGTTGTTTTTAAACAGGAAAATGGTCAAATTTAAAGATATTGTGCATCGGAAGCTTGAAGCCAAAAATATGAGTAGGCTATGGTTATCGGCCATCAAAAACCCAAATTGGTTGAAGGTCAGAGAGAGAGAGAGAGAGAGAGAGAGAGAGAGAGAGAGAGAGAGAGGGACAGAGAGAGAGAGAGACAACGATAGAGGCAGACAGAGAGAGAGAGAGAGAGGGACAGAGAGAGAGAGAGAGAGAGAGAGAGAGAGGTAAAAGGATAAAAGGAGACAGTAAAGAGATGTAAGAGAAATAGATGAGAAAGAGACTGTGAGGGACTGAGTTTATTAAACCAGGACATAGACACACACACACACACACACACACACACACACAAACACACACCTGTGACCTTTCTGTGGCAGCACTCCTCCTGCTGTAATTACCAGTCATTTGAAAAGGAAAGGGGCCGTCATTAGCACCAAGAACACATCTCACCTTCACAGCTTCTAAAGCCTCTTTGTTCTTCTGTGTGTGTGTGTGTGTGTGCGCGTGTGTGTGTGCGTGTGCGTGTGCGTGTGTGTGTGTGTGTGTGTGTGTGTGTGTGTGTGTGTGTGTGTGTGTGTAGGTGCACAATACCTGGGTTTGTGCGTGCATGCATGTAAGATTCAAACACTCTTGTATGTGTGTGTGTGTGTACATGCTTATGTATTTGTGCATGTGTCTTTGTACATGCATGTATGTTTGTTTGTGTGTTAGTATGTGTGTGTGTGTGTGTGTGTGTGTGTGTGTGTGTGTGTGTGTGTGTGTCTGTATGATGACATGAGATGCATGGGCTGCGTTCACTGTCGCTCAGTGCTTCAGAGCGCTGCAGGAACCCGCGGCTTCCAGACAGAAACCCTGCTGCTCCCCCCAGCAGAGAGCCGGACCCAACGCCCCGAGACCAGAGTCCAGATCAACAGGAAAGACACACACACACACACACACACACACATCCAGAGGAGAGGCGGGTAGGTGCTGCATGCATCAAAGAAAATATCAAGCGGAAAAACAACAGAAGATCCGCACACACAAAAAACATAAAACCTTTAAAGAAAATCACACGGGAGCAAGAAACAGAAAGGCAGCTAATGAGATGAACCGGCCGGCCGACCTCCCAGCTGGAGAGAGGAGGAGGAGGAGGAGGAGGAGAGAGAAGAGAGAAGCTCCAGCCTGATAGTCAGACTGAGCGGCCATTTTGTTCCTACTCCATTACTCAGCCTGAGATTTCCTCCATGTTAGCCGTGTGTGTGTGTGTGGGGGGGGGGGGATTGATTTTCCCCAAACCGATCACCGACATATCTGAACCGATCACTAGTGACCGACGTATCCGGCTGCTCTGATGTTACTGTCAGATTTCAAATGTACGGAGCCTGGGAGTGACCACCGGGAGAGAAACAAAGTTATATGGAGTCCATGATTTACTGTAACGTGAGCACGAGATACAAGTCGTTCCCTCGATTTTGGTTAAACTGTGCAGTTTAGGAAAAAATGCAACTTAAAAGGAACCTTTTAGGTATTGCAGATAGGCCTAGTAAGGCTTTGGTATGTTAATATCCATTGTCTGTTTACACTGAATAGCCATATCCTCCAAATATTGCAACATACAGTATTTAGCCACTTAACCTTCAGGCCATGTAAACACAATCAGGTGCTGCAACACTCCCAGGACAGGCCACATTTAAACATAATCACCAATATGTGACTGACTCTTTATAAGCTTGTGAAAAGCGCATGTATTATATATCCAGAGCACCATATCACTATTTCGAGGCACGTTTTGGCAATTTGAAAAAATAAAACGAGAGCTCGAATTGTATATCGTGTGCACGTTACAGTAAATTGTGGCCATGACATAAATAATTTTTCTCCCGATGGCCACTCCCGGGCTCCGTACAAATACAAGAAATCTACAAAGAAAAACCGTCACGCAAACTTTAGTCCCGCCCACAAAGGCTCTGATTGGCTGGATTGTTTCCCGGAGCGAGAACAAGCCGTTGCCGAGGGAAACACCAGACTCTCTGAATCGGTCGACAAAATCTGAAGAGTGGAGAGATGAGACTCAGGACTGTGAAGACTCAAGACAAGCTCTTCTTAAAGGAGCAGTTCACCCAAAAATTTGAATGTTGGTCTCTCACACTGGTGAAGTTCATATGTTCACTCACTCACACACACACACACACACACACACACACACACACACACAAACTATGAATCATAATGAAGCGAACACACAGCGGACAGACTCTTCACTTCTGTCAGACAAACAGATCGATTTCCAGCTCAGACTTGACTGGATCACAACGCTCACAGTTATTCTCATCACAGTTATTAAGTGGAGAGAAGCTTCCTGCCTGGACAGACTCCCAGCAGACACACACACACACACACACACACACACACACACACACACACACACATCTGACAAAACTCATTATCACTGAGGACTTCTAAGATGCTGTAGGGAGCTAGGAGACTGTGTACGTGTGTGTGTGTGTGTGTGTGTGTGTGTGTATCCATGCAGAAAGAAATAAAGAAAGAAATAAAGAAAAAAGAGGATGATAAAATTAAATTAAAATAAACTTTGAATAAACTCCGTGGGGAAGCTGGACAAAGAAAAGAAACAAACAAAAAAGAAGCAAAGAAAGAAACATCGATGTTCTTCGATGAAACAACTTACAACAAAAGAAAAAATACATTAAAATCACACACACACACACACACACACACACACACACACACAGCAGCAATATCAATCTGTACAGCAGCTCTCACAGGTCCAATCAACATCTAAATCCAACCTGCAGCCATAGATAGATAGATAGATAGATAGATAGATAGATGTTCTTTAATGAAACAATGCGCAACCAAAGAAAGGAGACAACTAAAATCACCTTAAAAACTCACTAACTCCCCCAACGCACACACACACACACACACACACACACAGACACACACACACACACACACACAGCAGCAATAATGATCTGTACAGTGTCAGCAGCTCTCAACATGTAACACAACGTCTAAATCCAACCAGTCTGCCTGTAGCACGCAAAAATTCATAAAGGTGACAGAAAAGAAAGAAAGAGAGGAAGAATAGAAAGAAAGAATGAACGAACGAACGAACGAACGAACGAACGAACGAACGAACGAAAGAAGGAAAGAAAGAAGGAACGAAAGAAAGAAAGACAGAAAGAAAGAAAGACAGAAAGACAGAGAGAAAGAAAGAAAGAAAGACAGAAAGAAAGAAAGACAGAAAGACAGAAAGAAAGAAAGAAAGAAAGAAAGACAGAAAGAAAGACAGAAAGAAAGACAGAGAAAGAAAGAAAGACAGACAGACAGACAGACAGACAGACAGACAGACAGAAAGAAAGAAAGAAAGAAAGAAAGAAAGAAAGAAAGAAAGAAAGACAGAAAGAAAGAAAGAAAGAAAGAAAGAAAGAAAGAAAGACAGAAAGAAAGAAAGAAAGAAAGAAAGAAAGAAAGACAGAAAGAAAGAAAGACAGAGAGAAAGAAAGAAAGACAGACAGAAAGAAAGACAGAGAGAAAGAAAGAAAGACAGAAAGAAAGACAGAAAGAAAGAAAGACAGACAGAAAGAAAGACAGAAAGAAAGACAGAAAGAAAAAAAGAAAGACAGAAAGAAAGACAGAAAGAAAGAAAGACAGAAAGAAAGACAGACAGAAAGAAAGAAAGAAAGAAAGAAAGAAAGACAGAAAGAAAGAAAGAAAGACAGAAAGAAAGACAGAAAGAAAGAAAGAAAGAAAGACAGAAAGAAAGAAAGACAGAGAGAAAGAAAGAAAGAAAGACAGAAAGAAAGACAGAGAGAAAGAAAGAAAGACAGAAAGAAAGAAAGACAGAGAGAAAGAAAGAAAGAAAGACAGAAAGAAAGACAGAGAGAAAGAAAGAAAGACAGAAAGAAAGACAGACAGAAAGACAGAGAAAGAAAGAAAGACAGACAGAAAGAAAGACAGAAAGAGAAAGAAAGAAAGACAGACAGAAAGACAGAGAAAGAAAGAAAGACAGAAAGAAAGAAAGACAGAGAGAAAGAAAGAAAGAAAGACAGAAAGAAAGACAGAGAGAAAGAAAGAAAGACAGAAAGAAAGACAGAAAGAAAGAAAGACAGACAGAAAGAAAGACAGACAGAAAGAAAGACAGAAAGAAAGAAAGAAAGACAGAAAGAAAGAAAGACAGAGAGAAAGAAAGAAAGAAAGACAGAAAGAAAGACAGAGAGAAAGAAAGAAAGACAGAAAGAAAGAAAGACAGAGAGAAAGAAAGAAAGAAAGACAGAAAGAAAGACAGAGAGAAAGAAAGAAAGACAGAAAGAAAGACAGAAAGAAAGAAAGACAGACAGAAAGAAAGACAGACAGAAAGAAAGACAGAAAGAGAAAGAAAGAAAGACAGACAGAAAGACAGAGAGAAAGAAAGAAAGACAGAAAGAAAGAAAGACAGAGAGAAAGAAAGAAAGAAAGACAGAAAGAAAGACAGAGAGAAAGAAAGAAAGACAGAAAGAAAGACAGAAAGAAAGAAAGACAGACAGAAAGAAAGACAGACAGAAAGAAAGAAAGAAAGACAGAAAGAAAGACAGAAAGAAAGAAAGAAAGACAGAAAGAAAGAAAGACAGAAAGAGAAAGAAAGAAAGACAGACAGAAAGACAGAAAGAAAGGAAGACAGAAAGAAAGAAAGAAAGACAGAAAGACAGAAAGAAAGACAGAAAGAAAGAAAGACAGAAAGAAAGGAAGAAAGGAAGGAAGGAAGAGTGTTTCCTACCGGTGTTGGTCGGGGCCGGCCAGCGCCCGGCAGTACAGCGCCTCCAGCTGGTCGAGGGGCAGGTTGTGGGTGGCGGGGCGGCGGGTGTCCCATGGGTGCTCCTGACTGGAGTGTCTCCTGGACAGAGGAGGCAGCAGCAGAGGACCGGAGAAACGTCTCCGCACCGCGTGGTGGACCACAGGGAGAGACTCCCGCCGCCTCTGGACCACAGAGAGCAGAGGGCAGAGGGCAGAGGTCAGAGGGCAGAGGTCCAGGGTTCCTACACATTTTCAATTAAAAAAAATTCCATACTTTTTCCAGACCTTGATTTGTTTTGAAGATTTTGTCTGGTGTTCAATATGATTTACGCAGATAGACATCTTGCCCCTGCTAACTAGGTCATATCACTGTATAGATGAAGATTGTTCTTCACAGAGACAAATATCAGAATATGTGAGATGATTGGCAGGGTTCCTACACGGTTTCCATTTTAAAATTCCATATTTTTCCCAGACCCTATGTTCTTGACCGGATTTGATTTTGGTGGGTATTTGATATAATGCATGCTGACAGCGGCTGGGTAATAAGAGCGTCCCTCTATCTGAACATTATTCTTCACATCAACAAAAACTGTGGACTCAAAGTGGCTCTACAACAACATAAAAGCTAGAATCATGTGTGTATCGGACCTGAACCGCAACATTTTCCATACTTTTCCAGACATTTTTTCAAATTCCCAAACTATTCAAGACCTGGAAATGATCAAATTCATTTTTAATACTTCTCCAGACTTTCCAGACCTGCGTAGGAGCCGAGGTCAGAGGTCACACAGCGGCTTCTCTAACAGGTGAGGTCACCTTCTCTAGAGGAACCTCGTCCCCAGGTGATCGTGTGCTACACATCGGTTACTGGGATGAACACTACGCAAAAAAATCACCTGGTTGATCCTCTGCTCGTCACAACCTGATCTCACATAAATACATCAAATGACGACTTCAGAATCAGAATCAGAGTCAGCTTTATTGGCCAAGTATGTTCACTACAAGGAATTTGACTCCGGTTTTTCATTGCTCTCAATGTACATATATATATACGTGTGTGTGTGTGTGTGTGTGTGTGTGTGTGTGTGTGTGTACAGGCTGTATATGTAAACAACACTAGGAAAATAGTGCAATGGTGCAGAGTGCAAAGATACTGAAATAAATATGGAGTTGTTGGTGTAACAGGTTACATTATATACATGATCTATTACACATTACATACATTATACACACATTATATACACATTAGTATCAAGAATCATCTTTAAATCAGATATTGTACAGATGATGATGATGGGGGTTAGGGTTAGTTAGTGTTAGGGTTAGTTAGTTAGTTAGTTAGACTTGATGCCAAATTAAGTGTTACGTGTTGGTGGCATGTAAAGTGTTAAAATTCCACATTCCCAGCAGGAAACGGTTCCATGAAGGAGACACGACTATAAACAGGAAGTAGAGTCACATGTGGACAGTCAGGGTGTTGTGGTCGGGTGCTGGACGGGCGATGAGTTTGACTTCAATGCCGGAGATCGGAGTTCAATTCCCAGCTTCTACAAAGAAAATTTGTTCGGAATCTAATTGAAATTTTTAGCTAAAGATTTTCTTATTTAACCATGACCAAAGCCTTTCACTAACCTTAACCAAGTTGTTTTAGTTGCCTAAACATAACTGTTAGCCAACCTTTAGCTGAAAATGTTGTGTCCAATTCATGTTTTTGTCTGGCTCAGTTAAGATAAGATATCACTTTATTAATCCCCTTTGGGAAATTTGGGAAAATTCGGGAAACTGTGTAAACAGGAAAGCGTCTTTATAACCGCCGTCTTTAAACTGTTAGGAGCTAGCTAGTAACTATAACAGATATTTCTGATAAAATATCCATGTTCTCTCTCCTTCGTCTAGATCACTTGTGTTTACAAGTCTTGTCCCCAGATGATTGTGTGCTACGCGTTGGTGGTTGCTAGGTTACGCTTCAGGTATTAGCCAAACAGCGTTCCGGCGTGGTTGTTGTTTCAAGGGGGACAGTAAACATTGATGGCAATTTCCTTGCTGAATTATGGATCTGGTCAAAGTCAATTTTGTCGCCTAGTTACACCCAATCTCTGAACCCATCGTCTATCGGTCTGAGGATGATTAGATGGCCAAGGGGGCGACGGCCAATATTTCTGGGTTTCCGGTGTAGCCAGCGGACATCCGGGCCAAGACTTCCTCTTCCGTGCTCCGGTCTTTGTTTACAGTCCGATTAGCAACTTGAGACGCGAGAATGGAGTCGGAGTTGAGAGCCGACGTCTCATATGCAGATATCTGTTTATAGAGATTAGCCGAAATGTCGTCCGGACCTAAAACACCTACAGAAAGTATCGATGTTTGTGTTTTGTGTGGAGAAACGTTGACTCTCGCATCTCAATTCACTAATCGGACTGTAAACAATGACCGGCGCACGGAAGAGGAAGTCTTGGCCTGGATGTCCGCTGGCTACACCGGAAACCCCGAAATATTGGCCGTCGCCCCCAGAGTCTAATCGTCCTCAGACCGATAGACGATGGGTTCAGAGATCGAGTTACACCCAGCTATCTATAGAATACAACAGGTGGTGACATCATCTGGCGGCACAGATCAGCCAATAGCAGATGGCAATGCAATCGCATGCTTTTTACCATTAGATGTCAGGCTTTACACAGATTTGGGTTTGTTACTCTGTAAAAAGAAAACATTTGGGTCAAACCCCGATTCCACTGACACACTGATTCATCTGGATGAAAGCTTGACGGAGTGATGTTGACATTTCTACATCTGACATTGAGTCAGTGGCTCATTTTCATCGGCCGATGGGACTATGGATCGGCCCCGGTCCGTCCGTCCGTCTGTCTGTCACACACAATATCTCAGACGCTGCTGACTGGATTTTGACAAAACTTCAGGGAATGATGTCATGTGTCATTGCTCCATTTTGACATTTTCAAAATTCCACTGATCGGTCAAAGGACGGCGCTGCAACATTTGTTTCATTGTCTGTTCGCATTTTCAAAATTGCACCGATTGACCTGAGGGAGGGGCGCCTCGTTTAACTGTCTGTACATCTTCGACGCCAATAAACGGCTCCTCCTCTTTCCCTTTCCCTGCTGCATACAATCAAGAAACATGAGGGAACACATTTTTCTACTTTCCCACTTTGGAGTCATCCTCCGGGGACGACGACATGTTTACTGTTTTCATGGACGGTCGCTTGGCCTTTGTTTGATGAACTGTTAGAGAATCCATTTAACATCCTGCGGTGTAACGGATTGCAGCGGTGAAGACGACAGGTGGAGAGACAGACGCTTTGTCCGTGTGACAGATCACAGCATGACAAACCAGAGGGGGGGGTGGGGGGGGGGGGGGGGGGGCGGAACAGGGAAACAGAACAGACTGCAAACTACAGCAAGACTACTTCTCTCCTCTGGAAAGTGAGGAATGAGATGGAGGCAGACCAGATCATAACACACACACACACACACACACACACACACACACACACACACACACACACACAGGCTAAGTGTTGTGAGGATTATGGTCTGGTCTCATGGCGTTAGAACACAGAATCGTGATACAGTCAAGCAGTATGCAATCCAGAATTTTGTCTTATTATTGTAATTTTTGTTCTTGTTTTGTTTTATTTTATTTTTCTTTCTTTGTTGTTTTTGTTTTGGTTTCTCTCCTACCGTATACCCAACTCCATTCAATTTTGTGTAATTGAGCGTATTTATTTTTATCTAATAGTTCTATTGAAACGCAATGTATATGTCACTATATTGTTATGCTCCTAGTTACTTTAATTTGAATCTTTTATACATGTAGCCTGGGTTATGGGTGGGAAACCTGATGTGAGACGAAACATCTGTAACTACATCTGTCCATTGTCATGTTGGTCTCTAATAAAAATAATTATAAAACACACACACACACACACACACACACAGACCCAAACACATACAGACAAACACACACACACACCCAAATGCATACAGACACACACACAAACAAATACACTTGCACTGGTAGAAACATGGACACAGAGACAGATACAAAGACACAGAGAAACAAACACAAACACACACAGACCCAGAGAGACCCAGACACACACACACACACACACACACACACACTCAGAAAATCCATGCCCATTTGGACCCAGCTCAGCAGCTCAGAGTTTCTACTTCTCGCTAATTGGTACATCAGCAGGAGTTTGGCGAGTCCTCGACCTCGTCCGGCGTTTTAGCAGACCGGTGAGAATTGTGGGTCCGGAGGGCGACATCGATCTGCCGGCCGCACGCCCAAACACCCAAACACCAAAACACCAAAACACCCAAACACCCAAACACCAAAACACCAAAACACCCAAACACCCAAACACCTAAACACCAAGTCCTGCTGGTCAGCATCGAGTCGTCTGCTGTCAGCCTCATTTCCCACGGGACACGACTGTTACTGAACACTTTACAGGACTGCAGGACTCCACTTTCCTGACTTCTTGGTCTCGGCCGCTATCGGATGTTGAATCCACTTTTTCATGTTAATCTTAAAGATTTTCAAAGATACGTTTTTCTCCACCTGGTCCACCTTTGGTACACCTTTATTTTCTCCTTAGCACTACTAACTATTTAAGGGATTTCAACCTGTAGCAACCTGTGTATGTAATGCTCCTCAAACTTCTCTGCAGTGATCAGCTGGATGTTGAAGGATTAAGTCCAGAGCTCCAGCAGATAGATCTACATCTCTGTTCACCCTTAAGAAACTCATTTATTTTTACATTTGGAAAGACATGTACGCTGTTTGTTGCATGTTTTAGTCTTGAATAGGACTGGATTTGCTCCAGTACCAGTATTGACTTGGTCTCAACCTCCTTTGGACCTGGACTCAACTTGACCTGGTTGACTTGGACTTGATTAATCCCTGGTGCTACATGTATTATTTTGTATTCCTCCCTGAATTAAGTTTTGCACTCTTCAAATAAACTCAAAGTAATACTGTTAAAGTCTTCCACGTTTCTAACCTCGTCTGGCTGAGTGTTTGCCTGCAGGAACCAAGCAGTAATGTCTTTTTGCCACAAGGCGCCACTTAATTTGATTAGCAATCAACAACATGGAGCGGACTTCTTGACTGCAGAGTGATATGATTAGATGTGAATCAGTGATGCGTGGCTCAGGAATAACAGACATCAGAACGCCTTCAGTATTCAACAAAGCAGTGTAATAAGAGCCGATATAATTATTCTGACCAGGTAAGATAATGAAGTTGAAACTATAGTTAAGAGTTGTGGAACTGGAATAAAGATGTGTGTTACTTGCAAAATAAATCTGATTTCTGTAGGAAAGAACAACAATTGTCAAAACTCCACAGAATATGTATAGAAAGGCCATCAAAAGGGAATCCCAAAAAATATAGTATAGTAAATATGATTTCTGTTTTGTGCCGTAAAGCAATCCAGCAGATTTCCCTCCAAATCCACCAGGTGGAGAAACAATGGAAAAAGCAGAGTAGAGGCTGATAGAGGCTGACAGGCTTCTCGTTTCTTTACGGTAATTATACTAACTTTCTCTCAAAATGAACGTGGTAAAGATTAATTGATGTTAAAATGACAAACGCAGCACCTTCAAAGGAGAGTTCATGTTAGTCTGATGATCTCCAAGTTCAGTTAATATCTGTAAACTGTCTCCCAAACACCAGGAGCCAAGACTGCAACCTGCAATATTGAACAAACACTTTATTGATTGAGACGATGAAAAGTAAAACCACAAACACAACCAACTCTGATCGAGTCAAACGTTAAATCTAATCTGATTCAATATTAAAACTTACAACCAAGAAAATTAACTCTAATTCTTTACCAGCATCAGATTTGCCTTGCATCCCCTCAGGCAACACTGAGGGAAGACAAGACGCAACGCAAAAAAACTATCCAAGCTTCCTTCCTTTCTTCCTTCTGTTCCTCCTTCCTTCCTTCCTTCCTTCCTTTCTTCCTTCTGTTCCTCCTTCCTTCCTTCCTTCCTTCCTTCCTTCCTTCCTTCCGTCCTTCCTTCCTTCCTTCCTTCCTTCCTTCCTCCCTCCCTCCCTCCCTCCCTTCCTTCCTTCTCCCTCTCTCTGCTGCTACAACAACTCAATTTCCCCACAGGAGTCAATAAAGTTTTATCTAATCTAATTTAAAGCTTACTTGGATGTAAAAGGTTCTGACAAATAGTCTTAGAGCCCACAGAGTCACTTTTCAGTCATTGGCTACAGTTACAAGCACAGAGAATTCATGATCCGGTTCCTCAGCCGGTTTTGGGTCAACATGTAAACCTGCCAAGATCAGACTCTGCTCCTTCTGCTTTCACTTTTGGTTTTCACCGTCTGCACAAACTCAGACTCACACAGAATCACAGGAACATTTAGACGTCAACAAAATAGATGGTGGTGAGCAGTACTTACTATTTCTGTTGGGATCATCATTTGTTTCCTCTGTGTTAGCTGTGAGCTTCCATTTCTCAGTCAAACAGTGAGAGATAGAAGTGAGTATCAGAGTATCAAAGGTTTGTATGAACAGTTTCACTTCAGTAAGACTTTAACTGGAGTCCGGCCAAATAGCCGGGTGACTCCCTGCTTGTCAACACTGACAGTCATCGTTGTCTGGTAAGCCTGATTTCATAAGTCCAATGTTTTCAGTTATATTGAAGGATCAGATGCTCCTCTATGGGTTCAGAAAGTTCTACAACCTTTTGCTCTACTGAAATCATTTAAAAACCCGGCGGATCAACTGAAAAACACACAGCGGTCAAGCTAAAAATAAGTTTGGTTTTTTTTTCAGTTCCTGAAAAGGTGACATTTTGGAGATACAAGGTTTTCACCCGACAGCAGTGTTCATTTTCAGGTAGCATCTCTTCCTCTGTTTGCTTCAACACTGTCTGAGCTTTTCCCCTCTGTCTACACTGCTGCAATATTCAAAGACACATTCTCCTTCCAGCCAATCTGATATTCAGACTGAATGGCCATTTCAGAGGGGGGGGGGGGTTGATTATCCCCAATCACAATTTTGAATGACTTATGAAAGCTGCAAGGCCGATGTTTTCATTCGTTAGATATGCAATTTCTGTAAATATTTTTGTAAATAGACATAAGTATGTGACGTGGTGTCTCACTTGTTCCCGTTTTTCTTTTCTTTTTCTTATGTGTGGACTATACTGCGACAGATTGTACACATGTCACTGTCAATTATTGAGAGACACTCCCACAGGAGAATACTTGTCCCACACCTGTGCACACAGAATGGGCGGAGCATTATCTATTAAAGATCATTGTTGTAAGAATTGTTTAAAATACCAGAGGGACCGAAACGTTAGTATGATCAATAAATTGTGATGCTGAGCAAGAGCAGTGAGCGGGATCTTCTTTTCTCAAGACTGAAGTGATTTCACATTCGAGAAATCTATTCTGCCGAAACACCAATGAAAAACCATTACACAAATGGTTCAAACTTTAGTCCCGCCTACAAAGGTGCTGATTGGACAGAACAAGCCGTTGACGAGGGAAACACCAGACTCTCTGAATCGCTCCTTCACAAAATCTGAAAAGTGGGATCCAGGAGTCTGAACCGGACTAGCTGTCATGTAGTCTGCCCAACACAAAGGTAAACAGCTGTAACTATATTTTGGTCAAAGGTCAAACATCATGATTTATCATTTTAACAAACATTAGACCCACAGGTGTCACGACACAATATCTATCATCCACTTCTGTACCAGGAAGACTTTGTCGGAAGAGAAGATAATGAAGTCATGTTTCTTGCAGCATCGCCCTGCAGCAGCCTGTCTGAGCCACACCATGCCGCACAGTGGAAGTGAGAATGAGATGGAGGAGTGAGACTGTGTGTGTGTGTGTGTGTGTGTGTGTGTGTGTGTGTGTGTGTGTGTGTGTTGGTCAGATGGGGCGGGCAGCAGGCCCTGTGGACCGAGCCGTACCGACACACGGCATCTGCTGCACGCTCTCATCCAAAGAGCTTCAGAAAACCAAGAGAGGAAACACGTTCAGCACAGCGTGACTGCAGAGGGATTCAAACCCCAAAACAACAAAATGAAATAAAAAATAATCTAATAAAATAAAAAATAAAAAAGCATAATAAAATAATATAATTAAATATTAAAACAAGGAATGCATGCTTTTCAGGAATGCATAAAAAAAGAGTCACATTAAAAAGAAAAGCAGTTAAAAATAAACAAATACTACAATAAAATACAATTTTTTAATCTTATTTGTGTAAATCTGTATGATTCTCATCCATCTCTGGATGGTGAGGTTTTTGACCAAGAGGAGAATCTGTGATTCTCGTCTGCCTTAGGCAGTGAGATCTGACGTAAATATCAGATCAAGAGTAGAATCAGGAAGGACAGGGGAAAAGAAAATTACAGAAAAACATATGGGTTCACTCACAATGTGCATCTAAAAGTGGAAGTATTTGTTGTATTTGTTGTGTTCTTTCATCTTTCTATCTCATTTGATTTGAACTGCACTAGTTTACTTTTTAAGTCTTTTATCTTTTGTATCTCTTGTCTGTATTTTTGCACTTTTTACCTT
>NW_027281145.1:27500-87500 GCF_046629955.1 Centroberyx affinis | reverse complement strand
TGCTGTGAATGAAAGCGTCACTTCATATAGAAATAAGCTCTTCAGGTTCTCCACAGGAAGCCTCTTGACTGAATGCCATCATCAGCATAATTGATTCTGTAATTGATTTCTTTGAGAGCAAATGGAAAGCATGACTGAGAGCGAGAGCGTCGGTGCAGAGAGCCATCAGCGCTGAACAGGCAATCATGATCTATTTCCATATGGTAATAACACCCAGATCCTGGTTAGGACGCACTGGGTGACGGCTGGGTGATGTTAATTTACTCCTGGATCTAATGGATACCCTGCAGGGAGTCATTCCTATGTTTCCAGAGCCGTATGTTCCCCAGATTTATATGGCACACAATGGGAACATGACAAAGGGTCCTATGTTCCCCAGTTCTAGGGTTAGGGTTAGGGTTAGGGGTTAGAGATCTTCAAAATCAAATAAAATGATAACCATTGGTTTTGTTGTGTTTATATAGCCGTTTTGAAGCCTTGTTCCAATAAAAAAAACTGGATAATATTTATAAAATATTTGAACTTGAAACGGGTCAAATTTGACTCGAACACAATAGGAGGGTTAATGTGTTAACAGAATATTGAACTTGGGAACTTAGGACCCTGGGAACATAGGACCGTGGGAACATAGGACCCTGGGAACATAGGACCGTGGGAACATAGGACCCTGGGAACATAGGACCCTGGGAACATAGGACCTTGGGAACACAGGACCCCGGGGAACAAAGGACCCTGGGAACATAGGACCTTGGGAACATAGGACCCTGGGAACATAGGACCTTGAGAACTTAGGACCCTGGGAACATAGGACCCTGGGAACATAGGACCTTGGGAACTTAGGACCCTGGTAACTTAGGACCCTGGGAACATAGGACCCTGGGAACATAGGACCCTGGGAACATAGGACCTTGAGAACTTAGGACCCTGGGAACATAGGACCCTGGGAACATAGGACCTTGGGAACATAGGACCCTGGGAACTTAGGACCCTGGGAGCATAGGACCCCGGGGAACATAGGACCCCGGGGAACTTAGGACCCTGGGAACATAGGACCCTGGGAACTTAGGACCCTGGGAACTTAGGACCCTGGGAACATAGGACCCCAGGGAACATAGGACCCTGGGAACTTAGGACCCTGGGAACATAGGACCCTGGGAACTTAGGACCTTGGGAACTTAGGACCCCGGGAACTTAGGACCCCGTGAACATAGGACCCCGGGAACATAGGACCTTGGGAACATAGGACCCTGGGAACTTAGGACCTTGGGAACTTAGGACCCCGGGAACTTAGGACCCCGTGAACATAGGACCCTGGGAACATAGGACCTTGGGAACATAGGACCCTGGGAACATAGGACCCTGGGAACATAGGACCTTGGGAACTTAGGACCCTGGGAACATAGGACCCTGGGAACATAGGACCTTGGGAACTTAGGACCCTGGGAACATAGGACCTTGGGAACACAGGACCCTGGGGAACATAGGACCCTGTGAACTTAGGACCCTGGGAACATAGGACCCTGGGAACATAGGACCTTGGGAACTTAGGACCCTGGGAACTTAGGACCCTGGGAACATAGGACCCTGGGAACATAGGACCCTGGGAACTTAGGACCCTGGGAACATAGGACCCTGGGAACGTAGGACCCTGGGAACATAGGACCCCGGGGAACATAGGACCCTGGGAACTTAGGACCCTGGGAACAAGACCCTGGGAACTTAGGCTTCATTTTCCTAAATCAAGGTGCAGACGCAGCCGATGGCGTGAGTTCCCTTGGCGCTCCGTGGCTCATGAACACCCCCCTGCTATCTGTTTAAGCCGTTTACATGATTACATTACGGTGACCAGACGTCCTGGTTTGTCCGGGATTGTCCCGGTTTCAAGATGGGTGTCCCGAGTCCCAACAAATATCTGTAAAACACTAAAATGTCCCGGTTTTCAACATTCACTACCAAATTGTCCCGGTTTTCACCACAATTAAAATAATAATAATAGCATTATACTTGTTTTCAGTGCTTACATAGACGTTTATCACGTTCTGTCCCGCTCATTATTACCTAACCCAATCAAAATCACTGATTTATCTGTATGTGTGTCAATCAATCAACGTGTCGGTGTCAAGGCTGTTGCTAGCCTATGACCAGTGCAATCCTTGTGTTTTGTGTTTACTAGTGTTATTATACAGTTTTCAAATAAACTATGTTTTGGTGGATTTTTGGAGACAAAACATAATTTTTGGTTTGCTGAGGCTCTGTCCATGGTGTTAAAGGTGCAGTCACTAGGTGAGCTCAGCACTGAAATAATTGTCCCCCATCCTGATGAAAACGCCTATGGTGCGTGCATAAGAGCATACATGTGCATGAACGTGCGGGACACTTAAGGGTCCCGGTTTGGGGGTTTGAAAATGTGGTCACCTTAGATTACATAAACTGCTTATTTTGATTATCCTGAGAGAGATAAGATCCTGTGGAGAATTGTGGAGTTTTGGGAGTTTTTGATTTTGCTAAAAAAAATAACTTGTTTTCTATCCCGCCACGATCAAATTTAACCATAACAATTACAGCCATGATTCTGCTCCACCACATCATGTGCTCTGCAGCCTAGCTCTGCTGCAATCAAAGAATACAACGCTTCAGGTGCTACTTTTTGGAAACTCGTTGGAAAAGAAGGAGAAGGTGGATGTAGTCGCTGCACCTGGCAACCCGGCGTTTTGGATGAGGATACAGGCCCAGGCCCAGGCCAAGGAGGTTCTATATTGCCCAGGCCCAGGCCCAATGTCCGCACTCACAGACTCACAGACTTCGACGCGCGTTCCCGACAAGTCCGCGAGGGTTCAGGACGTCCCACTGTGAAATCGGTAAGTGTGCGAGGGCTCACTGGCGGACTTTATGAGCCCTTTATGCAGACTTTCAGCAAGTCCGCATTTCTGTAGACTTTGCTTGAGGGAATTACCCACAGTTCATAGCGTTTGTGATGTTAATATTCATGTATGTGGAAAATATCAGCCAATACACCCGATGCAAAAAGAAAAAAAAACGTAAGGAAAAATAATCACAAAAAACAAGTAACAAGAACTTAGAGAGAAACAGGAATGCACTACATGCAAGATACAGTTAAAAGAGAAAACATTGCAACATTAAAACAGAATAAACAGCTAATTTGAGAAAAAAGAAAGTTAAGTTTTCCTAAATGTTGAAGAATGTTAGATACTGCTAATATAAGCAGCATGTAATATAGCCTTTATGTGCTTATTTGTGCTCATTAAGCTTTATTAAAAGTACATTTTGCTTTCACTGTACCTCCTATTGTTTCTTTTTTGTTTGGCCTATCTTTTTTCTTTTTTTTTACATATTTACATATTGTAATGATGTAGTGCAGAACGCAGAATGAAGAGTATTTTCTACATCCATTAGCACAGTATAAACAATGCTTTTGCTTTTGTTTTGCAATGTTGCAAAACATATACCTAGGCCTATTAACATTAATCATCAACATTTTTTTCATTTTATCTTATTAATGCTGTTTAGACAAAAGCGCAAACAAAGAGTAAATTACAAATTGATTAATTAACGGGAGGTAGTAACGTCTGACGTCGTCATGGCAACACGTGATGCCACAAAGTGCCGTCCCATTCCTCCTGTACCATTTCGAGCCTCGTGACTCCTCACACTCAGGCTCTACAGCTGCACACACAGGTGACGTCAATTAAGTCTGTGAGGGCTCAGGGCCCGGTCTGTAGGGGGGACACTGGGACTGGGCCACAGAGTGAGGACTAGTTAAGGACCTCCAATATGGCTGCCAGACGGTGCATCATCATGTCACCTGAAAGCTCTACTGTATATCTGGAACCGTAAAGCAAAATAAGACATTAAATTATAGTCATGGGTGTGTAAATCCCAGAGAAAATGTGTTTACATCCTAATTCATCACATCCAACCAGCAACTTTACCAAAGCTACCAACTCTTTGAAGATAATACAAACGCTTCTGTGTAAAAAAAAAAAAATAATAATTGAATGGCAGTTCAAAATGCTTCTAGCTTTTCAATCCACTACATTTGATGTGACTCTGACTTGCTCATTATCTCTCACCGACTGTGTGTGTGTGTGTGTGTGTGTGTGTGTGTGTGTGTGTGTGTCCCCGGTGTCATTGTTAGCGAAGTAAAGCCCTGAGGTGAAGATAAAACTTTATGGCTGTGAGGTAATCCGAGTCCAGACCCAGTCATCATGGGAGTGGAGAGCGAGAACATGTGACGCACGACTCCTCCAGCGCACACTGATGTTTTCATCTTACAGTTCGACTTATCACACAAGTCGACCTGAGGGGTTGATAAGGCGGGTGGGAGGCGTGTGTGTGTGTGTGTGTGTGTGTGTGTGTGTGTGTGTGTGTGTGTGTGTGTGTGTGTAAGGAGGGAAGCTGCAGATCTTATTTACCTCAAGCCAAGACATTGACGTAGAAGTTGTGGTTAGTCGCTGTAGCAAGACAGCAGCTGGAACAAAGAAAGAAAACACAAAAAGAGAGTTGGTGTTAAAATGACTGTCAACACTTTCAGCAAAAAAAAACCCAATAATAAACACTTTCAGCAAACTAGTTTTCTCCACAGACATTAAGCAGAAGTCAATCATTATGTGAGCAGAGGCCCAGCAGGTGCTAACAGGCAGGATGGCTTCAGTTTAAAGAGCCAATAAGTTAGATTTTTACTGTCTGCGGTTACTATGGTCAGAGATTAGAACCAGTTTAATATACTGGACAGAGGTTACCAGTGACGACTCAGTCCAAGCACACGCTGACAGGTAACTACTACGTTTAGATAACATCTGATTCATGTACACATGGATAGGCCAGCCATAGGAACAATCTGTTAAACACAGTCCTATATTGGAATTTTACTATTTATGCAACAAGCCAGTAATATTTTACTGGCTCGTTCTACAAAACAAGCACCGACCCACGGCGTGTGTGTTGAATTCTATGCACTGAGACACGGGTAAATGACCTACTTGATATGGAAGAAAATAGGCTGACAAGGGTTTGCAAGTGTTGTTGATCAGAGCCAGTCGCTCCACTGTCAATCTATCGGTCTGATGACGATTAGACTCTGGGGGCGATGGCCGATATTTGGGGGTTTCCGGTGTAGCCAGCGGACATCCGGGCCAAGACTTCCTCTTCCGTGCGCCGGTCATTGTTTACAGTCCGATTAGCAACCTGAGACGCGAGAACGGAGTCGGAGTTGAAAGGCGACGTCTCATATGCAGATATCTGTTTATAGAGATTAGCCGAAATGTCGTCCGGACCTAAAACACCTACAGAAAGTATCGATGTTTGTGTTTTGTGTGGAGAAACGTTCAACTCTCGCGTCCCAAGTTGCTAATCGGACTGTAAACAATGACCGGAGCACGGAAGAGGAAGTCTTGGCCCGGATGTCCGCTGGCTACACCGGAAACCCCCAAATATTGGCCGTCGCCCCCAGAGTCTAATCATCATCAGACCGATAGACGATGGGTTCAGAGATCGCTCCACTGTTCCCTCAGTGGCTGCTGAGATCTCAAGCTTTCTAAACCAGCAGTCCAGTAAGAACGCTCTGTTCTGGTGGGAATGATCCACACCCTCACCCTTTGTGTTCAGAACGCCTTTCAGTTTCATTTGTTCAAACATGGAAGAACAAACTGCAACTGCAACAAAGCCTAAAGCCTGACAAAGCCTGCAACAAAGCTGCTCCAAAACCCAAAACCTGACGAACACTGCTGCAGCATTTCAAACGTGGAGGAGCTTCGACTCTGAAAAACCTCCATACTGATGCAGAGTTGACCTTACACCTGTTGGTCAGGTCACCAACCTATGATAAGGCTAACATTAGCCACACAAGCTACATAGCAAACGTTAGCTCCAGCTCCTCTATGATTTAAAAAAATATCTTACACATTTTCAGCAGTGGCGCCGCTACTGAATGACTATAGAAACACTATAGAAAACACTACAGCCAACACTGTTGTAGTTCCTATGGCCGCTGTTATGAAATGTTGTTGATGTTATGAAAGATTCCATATAAATGAATTACAAAAAGTATGGTGAAGCAGCTTTCTGTTCTTATGCAAAGGTTTGGAACAAACTCCCATTACAAATAAGACAAGCAACTTCTGTTGATAGTTTTAAGAAACAGCTCAAAACCCATTTTTATGATCTTGCTTTTAATTAATTCCACCTTTTTATTTTAACACCATTGTTATTAATTCATACTTCTTTCATTTTTCTTACTTGTTTTATATTTCTTATACTTGTTTTATGCTTTTTATATCTTAGGATTGTTTTTATGATAATTTATTGATTTTTATTGTTTCTCTGTTAAAGCACTTTGAGCTTCATATTATGATATGAAAGGTGCTATATAAATAAAGTTTATTATTATTATTATATTACTGATTGTTCTTTAAAAACATCTGCACTGGAATCGGTCCAGAAAATCACAGCGCATCCCTAAGGTTTGTGCTTTTAAAGTTAAATCACAACAGACTTCAAAAATTGTTTTCAATGTTTCGTACCCCGTAACTTCTTTACATTGCTCTTTTGCTCATGCATACTAAATCTGAATAACATCTAATCATCTTAACAGGAAAATGATCTTGAAGGCCGAATTGAGTCAGTATTAAAAAAAATTAACACGTATATTACAGGTTATGACATTTTATGGATGCATTTCTCCACGGTGCCTTTCAGTTCCATGAGTTCATCCATTCTGCCTGTGAGGCTCCAGTGGGAGTTGAACCCCCAACCGGCCAGTGTCAGTGCCTTGCTGCAGAGTTCACAGTCTGTAATGATTGACCGTCTTGTCCACTTTGCCCCGTCTGACAGCAGCAGTTTCCCCACAGAAAACATCTGCAGTCAGAGTCATAAAGTCTTTTGATGTTTCCCTCGCAGTGACGCACGGCTGCAGAGGAGTTAAACTCTAACCTGCTGCCCCAACGACAGCTGATAAGAGCAACGTCTGAAGACTTTACCTTCCAAAATGAGTAATCCACACACACACACACACACACACACACACACACACATAATGATTGCTGGCATGAAAGCAAAACTCCTCATGGAAAGCTATTTGTTACCTCCGCTCCCTTTGTTTACAGGATAGTAACATTTTGAGTTGTATTTCTGAAAGCAAATTGTTGGCACTATTTTTTTTCTTAATTGGACATACAGGGTTTTGGAACAGTTTCCCATTTCCCTCCCTGCCCAGACTGTTTTCAGCCTGGAGTGAAATGTTCTGCACCAGTTGTAGCCAAATATCTTTGTTTTTTTTTAAACTTTATTCATCCAGGAAAGAGTTTTGCTGAACATGCATGTTGGTTTTCAGCTGATTCAGCCCGTTTCAAACTAGTAAATTTACACACATTCACACTGGGAGCTGCCCAGTGCAGCCACAGTCTGCTACTGGTGACCGCTGAGCAGCTGAACTGGGGATAAAGTGCCTTGCTCAAGAGCAACTGGACAGTAACTATTGATGGAGGGGAGAGTGTTACGTATATGTACTGTATTTTACACATGTACAGGAGTTTTATGTGCATATATGTGTATTGTTGTATTTTACCTCACTTTTAATATTTTTAAATATTTCAAATGTGTATCATGTTTTATATGTAGTTTATCTCACTTTGTACATTTTTATATATTTTGCTAATGTTGCTCATTATTGTTTTATTTTATGTACAGCACTTTGAGACATATTTTGTGATATCGGGCTATAATAAACTTTGACTTGACTTGGCTTACTCATGTTGTCCACCCTAACATTGCTGTACTCCATACTTTTCCCCTCCACTTCGCACTCAGATATTCTCCTTAACATGTTGGAATTGTCAGCCGCATGTTTATATAAGCCTAATTGGATATATTTGTGTTTCTACTCGTTTACATTTACGTTTACATTTTATTTTTTTACTGCGGCAGTGACCCAGACCCTGTATTGATTCCCCTTGGGCATCAATACAGTTTCATCTCATCTTATTCACTTCCCCCACCCAACTTTTCCAAGCTGCTCTGGGGATTCAAACCACCAACCTCTCTGACCTTTAGTCCGTCCTGCTGCTCCTGTGTTTCATTCTGTGACAGAGAAGGTTTATATTTGTTGGTGTATTAGAACTTTTTCCCCACATCTGCAGTACTGTAATAGTTTTTCATGGTGCAAAAACAAACAACATTTTTGTGATATGAACAGCATAAACCCTCAGCCAACACTGAAAAAAAGCAGTTCCACTTAAACGTGTGAACTGAGCAGAAAAAGTGCATCAGGTGAAACTGAAAAACCGACTCTGTTCACTGAAAACTTTTCAAAGCGAAGCTCTCGTCCCGTCAGAAAGGTCACCGATGACGTCCCATCCAGTGACAGGACCAACGCCACACTGACTCATTCACACAGACAAAAGCAGATTTCGGCTCTGCCTCTGCAAATATTTACAAATCAAACAGAGTGAGATGAGATGTGCTGTGGCGTCGGGCCGCAGCCTGGAGGAGAACGCCATCTACTGGACACACAGCGCCACCTGGGTCTGAGCCTCCAGAGGTGGGATGTAACAAAGTAAAAATACTTCATTACTGTACTTAAGGAGGATTTTCAAGTATCTGTACTTTACTCAAGTTTTTCTTTCACTGAAGACTTTTTACTTTTACTCACTACATTTCAAAAGAAAAATCTGTACTTTCTACTCACTACATTTTCAAAACAGACTCGTTACTCTCGGGAAATCATCAACTGATTTTCTAAAACAGCAGCTGATCAAGAGCCAGATGTGATCGGCTGCTTGTTCAGCAAAGGGAGAGAGAGAGAAGCAACACGAAGAAGAGAGAAGCAACAAGAGAGAGAATTAACGTTCGTGAATTCAGCTGCTGGGGTTCGGGTTCGTGATCTGAGCTGCAGACTCTTTCTCATCTGGGAAAACCAGTTTAGAACATTAGAAATGACTTCTTAGAGAACGACTTTTACTTTTATACTTTAAGTAAATTTAAGACCATGTACTTTTATACTTTGACTTGAGTACAGGATTTGAAACGGTACTTCACCTTCTACCAGAGTATATTTTTAAATGAGTATTTGCACTTTTACTTGAGTAGGGAATTTGTGTACTTCTACCACCTCTGTGAGCGTCTTGTTGAAGTAAAGACGGGCTTAAGGGGAAAAGACTCTCAAGCTGATTCAGATCAGACTGAATAATAAACCACATGCAACACCCATCTGATAAGATCTGATCCATTCTCAGAAGGGTTTTGTTATTTCTGTCTTGGTGCAGAAATATAACTGTTCATCCTGCAGGTGTAACCACAGCAGAAACAGTTAAACTTCTGATCAAAACAGTCTTTTCTTCTTGTTTTGTTTCTTCTTTTCCTCTTTTCTATTGTTTTGCTGTTGTCCTGTAACTACAACTTTGGTGATTTTCATGTTTTAACTCCAGCTGAAGCTTTACATGATTCCTCTATGGGTTGAGAAAGTCTTATAAAGCCTTTTCACAACTAGTAAGATAAACTCAAGATAAACGACTGAATTTAAATTCTGTTTCTGAATTTGTATGGAATGATTGAATTTATTGAAGTTGAAACTGATTCTAGAAATCAAACTCATGATGCTCTTACCAAGTTTTTATCCTATTAAAACCATATTGCATTGAAAAGTCCTAGATATTAGTTTTCTTTGAGATATTAAATTGATACTGGACTCTTGATTTGTTCTGACTTGACTTGCTGTTCTACATTTAGACTTGAGACTTGAGGGAAGTTGACTTGGTCACACCTCAGCTAGACAGCAATGATTCTGTCATCGTATTACTTTCTAATGGAGTGAACTCAAAGTGTTCCTCTGTCAGGGTGGAGCAGCAGGAGGCTATAGAGGTTAGAGAAGCAGGTTTGTGACTGGAAGGTTGCTGGTTCAAATCCCCGGACCGGCTGGGAAAAATAAATGAGCGTTGCTTTCCCCTCACTCAACAGACAACAGATACAGTCCAGTTGCCCTTGAGCAAGGCACTGAACCCCCGACTGCTGCAGTACAGCTGCTCAGCGGCCGGTGAGGGTGTGTGTGTGTGTGTGTGTGTGAGAGAGTGTGTGTGTGTGAGAGTGTGAGAGTGTGAGAGTGTGAGGCAGACTGGGTAAAAAGAGCAAACATGCTGAGTCGACTGTTCCTGGATAAATAACGGTTAAAATTAAAGCGGAGCAAAAACAACCAACCAGCACATCCGATCTTTACTGGTGCTGAACAGAAAAACAGAAAACAAAAGAAGAAGCATGCTGAGTCGACTTTCCCTGGATAATAAATAACCGTTCTTTATGATAAAATAAATATTATAAAAAGTTTTATATTGGGGAACAATATAAAACTTAAGCAGAGTAAAAACAAGCACAGTCTGAAGTGCTGAACGGGAAAACCAACACTCATCAACACCTGTGTTGTTGTGCTGTTGACTCAGATCTGATGGTTTTCTAATCAGAAAACAGCAAAAAGCTGCATGGAGCCGCATCAAACTTCAAGTCAGGCAGCCTGTAAACAGTCCACTGTGCTTCTGAAGAAGAGGCTGTGCAATAACTAATAACTGGAAGTGTGTGTGTGTGTGTGTGTGTGTGTGTGTGAGAAAGAACGAAACAAAGAAAGGCAGAAACAAACAAACAAACAAACAAACAAACAACATAATGAAAGATGAAGTGAGATGAGACATTAGCTGACTCCCTTGGGGAAAATACAGAAGAGAGAAAGAAACAAAAGAAAGAAGGGAAGCGATAGACTCTGTGTGTGTGTGTGTGTGTGTGTGTGTGTGTGTGTGTGTGTGTGCGTGTGTGTGTGCGTGTGTGTGTGCATCTACACTGAAAGTCAGAAAGAAAGAAAGAAAGAAAAAGATGGAAAGACAAAGAAAGAAAGAAACCAACAAACAAACAAAGAAGGAAAGGGATAGACTGTGTGTGTGTGTGTGTGTGTGTGTGTGTGTGTTGTGTGTGTGTGTGTGTGTGTGTGTGTGTGTGTGTGTGTGTGTGTGTGTGTGTGTGTGTGTGTGTAGAGATTGAATGAAGGAAGCAGATATGGAGGAAGGAAGGGGGAGATAAAGACAGGAGGGGAGGGATCGCATAAATATTTTGGGGAAACACATTCCATATCGGTTTGCTCACGATGCTCGACTGAGAAGAGACTGACTGCAAACTGTCAACAAGTCACAGTCTGTTATGAAGAAGAGCCGCACTGATCCTGATACTGTAAAACACACTGTACAAATATCACCACAGGCCATGAGCCCATAATGGAAAATTATATGAATATTATAGTGATACCATTGGATATGAAAACACTATAAAGCATGATAAGGTCACTATTGAATACTAAAGACAAGATACAAGTTCCTATAGGAATATTATAGGAATATTATAGCAATACTATAAGAGAAAAAAACACTACAAATCATGTTTAAGTTACTAGTATAGAATACTATACACAGTCACAGTATATCTCTATACACAGTCACAGTATATCTATCTATCTATATAGATAGATAGATAGATAGATATTGTAAGAGAAAACACACCATAAAACAATAAAAAGTCACTGTAAACTCACTACTGGGTATCATAGAAATATTATGAGTCCCTATGGGAGTATTATAGGAATATTATAGTAGTACCATAGGACATACAAGATACTATAAAGTACAATGACCTTACTACTGACTACAATAGACACACTGTAAAACCCTATAGGGAATATTATAGGAATAGTATAGCGATTTCACAGGAAATGTCATAAAGTTGGTTAAGGTACCATAGACACACGTTAAGTCCCTATAGTAATATTATAGGAATGTTATAGTGATACCATAGGAGATGAAACATACTACAAAGCACGTTCACGTCATTATAAACTAAATATTGATCACCAAAGACACTATAAACCACTGTTGGAGTACTATTATAGTGATACCATAGCAGATAAAAAATACCATTAATCACGATAAGCTCACTATAAACTCACTTCTGAGTACAGTACACACACTGCAAGCCCCTATGGGAATATTATAGGAGTATTATAGGCACATCACAGTGATTTTTCATGGGTTTGCAGTGTAGAAACTGACACTAAACACTTCCAGAGACACGAGGGCGCAGTGAGAGAGAGAAAAACCGCTGGAAAACAATCACACGGTTGACTTTAGACTGTGTTGTCATGTATAAACTCTAAAAGATGAAAGACATTACCTCCTCTGAACAGCTTGACTGAATACTTGTGGTGTGATGTCAGAGTTGTGAAGCGTCCAGAGAGAAGCAGCCGGACTCACCTCGGCAGAAACACCGCGGCTCCTCTGGTCCTTCTTCTTCTTGCAGGAGAATGAAAGTCTTCCTCAGGTCATGCCGCCGCCGCCGCTGCAGTTATCGCGGTCCATGTTTTATTGCTGCAGGTAAAGTTAGACTTCAAACTCTCTGCAGCGTGCAGCGATGCCTCGGCGTGACGTCGACGGCCCCGTCAGCCACGTGACGTGACACAGGAAGTGTTGTAGCGGAGCCAGAGCCAGAGTAGGGACGTAAATAAAGCAGCGGGCACGAGCCTGGCACGAGCTTTCATGAGGTTTTCTACCCTTGTTACCAAATGTTTTTGATCATGTGAGAGAGTGAAAGAAAGGAAATCAAATTCTACTGAAACAGAGGAAAATGACATCCAACATGACATCTAACCCATACACTTTGTTTGTTTGTTTGTTTGTTTGTTTACCTATCATGTATTTAGGCTACTCACGCATCTGCTTGTTTGTCCATTTCTCTATTGTTTATTTGCTTATTTGTCTATTTATCATTTATTTATTTACTCATGTATGTATTTGTCCATTTATTTGTTTATTCATTTGATTTATTTATTTATTCACTCATTTGTTTGTTATTCTGTTTATCTGTTATTTATATTAGGCTATTTCTGGCAGAAAGGTTTGCCACATCCAATCCTGTGGTGAATGCCAATTTGCTCATCTATCTATCTATCTATCTATCTATCTATCTATCTATCTATCTTCATCTATCTTCAAACTATTGATTGGTTTGGATTGATTTGTGGTCAAAAGCTTTCAACACAAAACATTTTTTTCAAACAGATACCATGCATGTTTCAGCTGGTTCAGCTGGTATGAGCTGTTTGTGTGTGTGTGTGTGTGTGTGTGTGTGTGTGTGTGTGTGTGTGTGTGTGAACACAGCTGGTTCCATCAGTCACATTCCAACATGAGGAAGATATCAGCTTCTCTTTAGTTTCCTCAGGAAGGTTTAGCTCAGTGAGAGGCTGTGTGATGGTGACTCTCCACCTACAGTAAAGACAGACAGCAAAACTCAACTTCACTGTTACTTCACTCACTGCATGTTAACACTGACAGACTGTAGGCTGACTGTCTGTTGCCCCCACATTACAGACTGTGAGGGGTCCTGGGTCTAAACCCTTATCAGATGTCTGGGGAACCTGCATGATAAAGTCTGGGAAGTCCATGTTGACCAAACAAAACAGAGTTATCAGCTGGTTGAGAAGTTTTAAAGCCGAATATCATCCACCGACTAATGAAGCAACAAATTCATGTGGTTTATTTAGTACAGTGATTTACGATATAATGCAGATGGAGTCGTTAAGTGCAAATCTTCCCTTATTACTGATTCATTTTTGTCCTATTGTTTTGTTTTTGTAGCTTCAAGAAATGTGATATGTGATAAATATGTTATTGGATTATTAATTCTTAACATAATTATTAATGCAATCTACAAAAGTTCTTTGGAATAACCAAAACTTGAATCTGGATCAGTTACATCATGTGCAACGTAAACCAACAGCACACTGTGAATGAATTAAAGAACTAAAGTGCAGTGTGTTTTCTGAACAACAAACAAACAGAAAACAACAATAAAGTAAATATAATGTGATTTGGAATATTCATTTTCTTTTATTTTCCTGGAAAGATCCTATTATCATGAAACTTACATTGGTCTGATCGTACTTACTCGGATGTACAGTATGAATTCGTATCGTAAAGCTGAGTATCAGCTGAAGAACATGGATCAGTCAATAAAAAGAAACAGGAAAACTCTCTGCTACAATCCCAAAAATATTTTATTAAAAACATATCAAGGTATTCAGGATAGTACTGATTGGATAGGCTGTGTGTGTCAGTCAGGCTTCAGAGAGCAACCTGCAGATCAGCTTGGTCCAGGAGGTTTTGTGGTGGATGATTATAAATGTGTCAGTATTGTATGTGGGGAGACTGAGTGTGAAAACTGTGATCAAAGTTGCCAAATTCTCACATTCTCTCTTGGGAAATATTTAAAAAATAGTTGAGTTAAACCTCAGTGGGCGGAGTCAAAAAAAAAGAAAAAAAGAAAGCTAGCTAAGTGGCAAACTTGAATGGCAAAGAAGGCACTCTGGTCAAAATGTAAATGCAAATGGCAATGACTTCTTTTTCATTTGTTCATGTATTCATGATGTTGAAGGTCAGCAGCTAGCTCACTAGCTTACCTAGATAGCTATAGGCTAGTATGGCTAGTTTGAACTTGAAGGTCAGCTAGCTAACTAGCTAACCTAGATAACTTAGTATAGATAGATTGTATTTTTTCAGTTAGCAGCAGAGCGCTAGGCTTCATAATATTAGCTTCCTCCTCTCTTATCTCTTCAGTCTAATGTTACTTAGCCAGAAAAACTGTGGTTCTTTGGCTCCGCCCTCTGAGGTTTAACTCAACCAATCAGATTATTTCTGCCTCTGAAAATGTTTGTAAAGCTAAAACTCCAGTCTGTGTTGGAGCTCCCTGGACTTCACTGCAGGATCACTGGACTGGGCTACAGCTACTGGGAGAAAAGCCAGCAGTCTGAGCAAATTAATGTACAACAGCAACAATTAATGTTTTTATTATGAATTCAGCCCATTCATTTTCAAGAGTTCTGCCTTTTCTTCCAGTTTGTATAAGTTTTATAACCTTCAGCACCTCGCTCTGTCTTTCTGTGGTTTCTGAATTGAGCTCATCCAGCCTCTATTTCCAGGCATCTCATTAACAATTCATCATTAATACCCATATATGATATGGCACAAAATATATTTGTCATATACTTCCATATATGTTTGGAGGTACAGTAGGCCTATGCTTCAACATGCACAAAAAAACTGGTCAAAAATGCATTTGTACATGTAGATGATATTGATTTGAAATATATTTTAGACTATGGACTGCTGACATGCTGTGTATCTGCAAGTATAGCCAAAGTACATTTTGGTGATTCAAAACACGTTTCCCAATATTATCACTTGTTAAATAGATAAGTGCAGCTATCGATTATAAAGTGCTTCGGAGGAAATGCCATTACTTACATTTTACATGTTAGGATTTCAGCTGATGCTCTTACCATGAGCAACTTAAAGCGAGGATTAGTGCAACAGCAAAATAAGCTTAAATTCCTAGATCAGCAACATTATAAGCAGCCAACAGCAAGGAGGTCAAAGGTCAGAGCCATCGCAGCCTGACAGCAGAGGCAGAAATATTCCTGTGTGGAGTGATTCACGGATGACAGAAAAGTGCTGCGTAAAGAAATACGAGCCAGGGAGAAAAATACAAAAGCATTTTTCTTTTCTGTTTCAAGTTGGAGGTTCTGCTGCTGGTTCTGGTGTTTGTCTGTGGCTTTTTCAGAAACCCCAGAGTCCTTCTCACGAAACCAAACATGAAAGAGGATTCCTGCTGGATGTTTTGGTCTTGCTGTTGGATGAATTCTTCGCTGTTATTTTGAGTACCGGGCGAACGGAGACTCTTCATTCACTTTGCCCTGGAGAGGTGAAAACAAACAGCAGACGTGTTAAACAAAAACATCCAGTGTGTATTGGCATTCAAATGTAAAGTTTGGTAAACATTAAGTTGGCCTACATTCACTACTCAGTCAACAGTCTGGACCCACCTGACTGAATGTTCTATGTTTCATTCTCTTAAAGTCATTTTGATCTAAAGGCTTCTGCTTAAATGCTTGAAATTAGTTTCTTAGACAAATATAAATAGTGAAGTTGATCCTGTGTATGAATTTCTTTCCAAAGCCTTTGCCTTTCCATCAAGGCAAAGAATCTAAAATATAAGATAGTTTTGATTTGTTTGACACTTTTTTGGTCGCTGCATAATTCCATTTGTGTTATTTCATAGTTTTGATGTCTTTACTGTTATTCTAAAATAGTGAAAAATAGTAAAAATAAATAAAAATACATGTGTCTAAACTTTTGACTGGTAGTGTATATAATATGAATGTGTGTTTGATTCCGTCGGGAAGCTCAACCGGTGGGACAAATTAAAATTTCATTTCCAAACACTGCTGTACATATCGATTCTGAGAAAAAATGAGTTTCCTGAAATTCATGACTCAATACTCAGAAAGGTACACCGCTCCCATCGTAAAAAACTCTGCAAATCTACGTCTTATCTGCTCATCATCACCTGTTCATCCTACGCTATTTGCTGTTTTTGTGCTACAATGTGTTGTTTGTCAGTTTTGGACCCATTATTTGTTGTGTGGCGTCTACTCATTCTTATGAATCCATGTCTGCCCATACAGTATATATATTCCACTCCAATCCATCACCCTGTACCAAAAGCAATTTCCAGCAGCCCCGGCCACATGGCAATAAAGATTTAAAGCTAGGTGATAAGTGTAGTAATATTCCATAGTGTGTTTTACTTTCATATCTGTAATTATCTCATAGCGACTAGGCATCCAAACGGTGGATATCTCCTGTTGGACTTTCAGCTGCTAAAGAGCTTTGATTTGAACAAAACCTGAGACCCCAACACACTGTTCTGGACTAAATAACTATTGACACATGGATGAACTATTGATGATAATAAGCTTTCATTTCAGAGGAAAGTGCTCGGTCATGAAATGTCGCACCACACGCTGACCCATTTCTCAGATTCACACACTCCAATCCAGTCTGGTTTCCTGTTTATGTAAAAAGAGCAAGCAGCAAACCACTGCAGCTCTTCTGGGTGTTGTGAATTGTTTGATTTAAGCAATTAAATAAGGCAATTAATGTTTAGTTTAACTTGTATATCAAGAAATATAAAAGACGTACTATTTTTAGTTATAGTATTTACAGTAAATGTGACGTCATGAGAAACCTGGTAATGATGATTATTCAGTGTTACTATGGATTTATTTACTTTGAATGCCTTGTTCAAGCTACAGACAGAGATGCTTTTATTTGAAGTTTCAAGGAAGTAGCTGCCCTAGTTTTGTCGCTCGCTTGTGTATTCAAGATGTCGGATGCAAGGTCCGCTGTTTCTCCCCTTTCATTAAACTGCAGTATGAAGGAGAATAAATGTTCCGTTTGAACAAACCCCGTTCTGGTCATTAAGATGAAGCTTCCACTCTACAACACTGGGTGAGGAGGAGCAGAGGGCAAGTGACAGTTTTGCGCTTTTCAAATACCAGCCTTGACTAACGCTGCCCGGTTTGGGGGTTCAATTCCCAGTGTGTCTCAACGGGAAGAGCAAGGCACTTCAGTCCTGTTTTGCTGAATCCAAATGTCCACCCTCCGGTCTTGTGGACTAAGCCCTCGCGGACTTCAGTCGTACATCGCAGACTTGACGTGTTCAGCGTCGTCACGTCAAGTCTGCGAGGGCGCGAGACCGCAAGGCTGACAGACAGACCTCAAGTCTGTTTCACTCGTTGCCGGAAACATTCAAAGCAACAGTCCAGTGACAACTACTGTCGTGTACACGGTGATCGCTGCAGCAGTTGCGTATGTAATCGTTCTAATCCTGACACGATACCAGAGGCCAAGGGTTGTTTTACCTGACCGACAGCTTTTATAGGCAACCATCACTTAAAGACTACAATAATAAAATGCATTTTGATTACCTCTATAGCCTATACTTCTACATATTTCTGTGTCATGATGTGGTTGAATATTATTTCTGGCCTACATGATTCAAGTAACGTTTTAATAAAGTCATTGTTTTACACATTCATAACAAGTTCTTTTTGTTTTTTTGTTCGGCAATTGGAAAAACTACAACGTCACGTCCGTATTGCGATGAATTGTGGGTAATTAAATCAGTGAAGTCTGGTGAAGTCTGCACCCCCAAGCGGACTCTCTGGAAGTCTGCAGAAAGTCCGCTTGAGGCCCCTTGTGGACTGGATGGATTGTGGATTTGGAGTCTTCAGCACTCGCAGACTTCCCGGGAACGCGCCCGCAAAGTCCGCGAGTCTGCAAGAGCGGTGAAGTCCGGACATTTGGATTCAGCTTCTGGGTTTCGCCTCCTTCACGGTTCAGTCTGTCACGGTCCAGGTCTGTCGTCTCCAACGCAGAATCGCCCCCCGCTGGTCGGAGTACCGGACGATACAGACGATCGGTCTTATGTGGACTCGGGTTCCTCTTTGAGCGGAACGGCTTTTCATGTTGTTTGCGAAAGAGTAAAAAAAAAAAATGAATGGACTTCCAGCTTTCGGTGACAGAACAGTCAAGCTCCGGTCCAATCATGACTTTCTGGTTCTGTGAGGTACTTTGGATAAAGGCCACCAAACGGAAGACGTTATGTTATGTTAAGGGTATTTTTATATATTTCTGCGTCGAAGTGTCGCCGTAGCTTACTGCACTTCTCCAAAAATGTAACTGTGCGTCAGGCAACGCAAAGACCACAAGAACTGTGACTGGCCCGCAGAGGCATAGAGGACCGGAGCCTCTGTGCCTCTACGCTCACAACTGACTATTCTGTCACGTAACGACGGAAGTCCATTCAAGACCATTTTAATGGGGTGATAATCCAACGCCCCTCGTGGTCCTCCTCCTGTATCCGGTTGCTGCGGGCCGATAGTGAAGACAACATGGAGCAGATGGAAGAGAGACGAGCTGAGGAGGTTCAGATGTTCATCTGGACGACAGCTCATCTCCCAGTTATAAACACTACCAGATGAACTGAAATATCCACAACATGAGCTTCAGAGAACCTAAACACGACTGCCGTATTTCCTCTAATAGTGGCCGGTAGTCAATTAAAAGCCGGGTCTCTGATAATGTCCGGGGCCGTGGTCGACACGAACAAATAAAGGCCGGCCCCAAATACAGGCCGGGGAAAAAAACAAAGGAAAAAACAATGGTGGATACCGGTAAACTCCTGGTGCCTGTTATATAATGTAACTGTAGTTTGTAGTAACGTACAAGTGCCACAAGATGGCAGTATGCCACAAGACGGCTCGGCCGGCGGAAGTCTCTGGAGCGTGCCGTCGTCGATTACCGCAATTATCGGTAATGCGTCGCAGTAACAAAAAAACGGCTACCTAACGAACCCCAACAGAAGCAGATCAGAAAACAAGGAGGCTTCGTACTAAAATATGAGCAAATATACTTATCAAACATAAGGAATTAGAAATAAAGGCCTATCTCTAATATAAGCCTGCTTCCAATAAAGGCCTGGTACCCTCTGCAGTTGAGGTAAATAAAGGCCCGGGCCAAAATTAGAGGAAATACGATACTTCTTCTGTTATTACTTCTGTGTTAACAAAGCTCCACACTGCCATCTAGTGTTTTCTACGCACAGAATCAACGACGACATTTCACCACAGAAGTATATCTCGTTCTTTAGGCTCATGTGTACTAAACTCACCATCGGCAGGTCGTCTTCAAGCCGCTCAAAGTTGGACCTCCGTGATCGGACACACTTTATAGTGGCCACCACCAGCAGAAGGCCGACGACGATGCAGAATATGCAGAGGACGGCGACGAGGCCGGGGTTCGACACCAAGTCTTTACCTCCGTCATACGGAGGAGCTGGGGAGGAGAGACGGGCAGAAAACTGTTTGATTCCCTCTCAAAACTTAAAAACTACACAACAAAATGGATCAAGTACATTTTAGTCATCTTTGTCCCTCAGCCTCACTGTGGGGTTTCTGCTCACTTCCCACAGATCACCTGTCAATCAAACTGTGTGGGCGGAGCTTGGATTTTCTGTTGCTGCAGTTTGAGTTTCTCTTTTCTTTGTCTGTTCAGCCATGATGGCTATCGCTGCTCATGCTAACTACCCAGTTCTTCTTCTTCTGTTTATTCCAAGCAAACCAGGGAAACGTAAAACGCATCACTTCCTGTGTGGCAGAGGATTTTTCCCGGGAAAGAGCTACCAGACCCCGGCTGTTTAGAACAGACTGTGGAAAAGATTTTTGTTGTGTTTTTTTTAAAATGTGCTTTTAGAGATGTACATTCTGCATAATTCAGTCCTTGTTTTGTGAGTCAGAATGGAAATAAACTTAAAGGACTCAAATATATCGCTGTCAGATGAAGCAGCAGGCCGCAGCAGCGCCAAGTCCTGCGGCAGGAGCCGGAGTACAAACCTGCGGTGGAGTTTACGGTGGCGGTGGCGGTGGCGGTGGCGGTGGCGGTGGCGTTGGTGTTGGCCGTCTCTGAAGGGGATGGCGGCGCTGACACATGGGAAGTCGTGTCGTTGGACGTCTGGTTAGTTGCTGCTGTGGTAGAGGAAGTGCTGGTTTCTGCTGATGCACCGGACGTACGGGGGGAACCGGAAGGCGGCGGCGGCGGCGGCGAAGAGCTTTTCTTAGAGGTGACAGCAGAGGTGACAACAGAGGTGACAACAGAGGTGACAGCAGAGGTGACAGCAGAGGTGACGGGGTGTGGCGACCCGCTGGTTTCCGGAGTCGATGAGATGAAGTGGTTTTTCGTTGGAAGGCCCGAGCCGGCGGAGTGTGTCGGGCTCGTTGGCGTCGGCGTCGGCGTCGGCGTCCGCCTGGCTGCAGAGGAAGTGATGTCACCTACAGAGGAACAAACAGCAGGTCAAACCATGTGATGATGCACAGCAGCGACGCCATATCAAGATGTGAGGCTGCTGCAGAGGATTCAGTGGGTTTTGCAGTTATAAATACTGATATTTTTTAGATCGAAGTCGCTGATAGCCGATATTTTGTGCTGATATTTAACATCTTTAAATTTGACCACCAAGATCATAAGAATTCACTGCTTCTCACAGAGTTTTCTTCTCATCAGGGTGGAAAAGCTTCTGAAGCAGCGTTCAGAGCATCATGGGACACTAAAACTCTCCACTGAAACCCAGACTGATGAAATCCTTTTAGTGTCAGCAGCTCTTTAAGGCAGAGTGACCCACCACACCTGTTCAGTGGTAGAGAAACTCTGGGAGACATTACTGAAATTTTTCTTTTCATACTTTTATCGTAATTAATTCATAAATCAGTACAACCACAAAATGTCCACTATATTTTCATGTCCTTGCAATTATTATTATTATTGTTTTTTCTTTTTCATTTTTTGTATTTTATACACCGGGTGATGAACTTACATACATATACACACATGTATGCACACAAATATTTATATGTACATACATAGCTTCATACACGCATACGAATATACCTACACTCACTTATATAAATTAACTAAAAAGGTTGTTAATTATACTAACTAAAGATAACCGGGGGAAAAAAAGAAAAAAAAAAGAGTGTATGTGTGTGTATCTACTCCTCCTCTGTGCACTGAGTATGTCTATATGATTATTTGTTTTCCCAAGATCGACATTACTGAATTTAGATGAAGAATGAAGAACATTTTTTTTTAAATTACCGAACTATTAAATGAATACATAAAATGTGCAAAGAAAACCAAATGTCTGTTTTCTGTATCTGTGGTCAGGAGGAGCCTCCATCCTATCAGAGGTGGACGACACCGACTGATATCTGATATTTAATAGAAGCCCGGTATCGGCCTGATATATCAGCCTAACCCTGCTGCTGGTATGGCAGGCTAACCGTCAGCGTTGGTTATTCCTGATATCAATCTGCATGTTGGTTTAGTTTGTCTGTGGTTAGGTTCAGAGGAGGAGACTGTTGACTCTCTGCAGACTTTAAATAAAGCAGATGAGGGTTATCAGTCTGTCATGTTATGATTTATGTTCGCCTGACAGACAAACAGACAGTCAGCAGGCGTGTGTGTGTGTGTGTGTGTGTGTGTGTGTGTGTGTGTGTGTGTGTGTGCAGGAGGAACCAGACGACACAGCGGGTTCACCTCGGGATCGGCTCAGCGTTACCGATCAAATATTGACTTCAAGTTCCACCCAGACATGACCTTTAAATTTACTTTAACTTCATGTCATATTTTACAAATAGCTATTGATACATCACAGCAGTTAACATCTTCTAATAATGCTTTAACGTGTCATTACCTGAGATATAGTATACTGTTTGCATTTGGAAAATAACCAGGTGAATATATTGCTAGAAAAATAATGCTTCAAAATGACATTTATCTGTAAATACTATGGATTGTACAACTTTTAATGCAATTCTAGCCTCAGATTTTGTCAAAATTCAGTTTCAGGTATGAAATCACACTGAATATTGAATATTCTCCTGTACATTAAGCAAAGAAATTGCACTCGGTTTCCTCAGAATGAAGCTGCTGCATCTGCCACTTGTGGTGGCAAGCTTCCTGTTTGCATAACTTTGCATCTCAGCTTCAGGACTTCGACACGCAGTTTAGTCAAATCTCTGAACCAACGAATGAACAAACGCTTCGGTTTTTACATCTAAGAAAAAAAATGTTAAAACGTCGACTCACCCTGACAGACTGAGAGCAGAAACATCGACATCAGCACAGTGAGGCGCATTGCTGCAGGCATGTTGACTTGGGAAGAGGAAAGAGCCGGTGGTCATAACGACAGCACTCTCACACACACACACACACACACACACACACACACACACACTACATCCTTGACAGCAGGATGTACCTGAGCGGCTGGAGAGGTGTGCTCTGAGCATTTGGTTGGTGCATATCAAATGCTTGAAGCTGGTTAGTCAATGTTTGAACAAGGCTCTGTATTTGCTCTGCTGCGTCCCTGCTGGTTTGGTTCGGCGGCCTCAGAGCTTCAGGCACAGGCTTCTTAAACACCTTCCTAAACGTCAAAATTCAAGGACTTTTCAAGGACTTTCCCAGGCCCAATTCCCTCAAATTCAAGGACCCAACACACAGCATAGTTTGAGACACGGATCAAGGTTAATCTGCCTGTATAACATGGAGCTCTTCAGTCATATATGAACATTGCTCAATAATCATTGTGTTTATTACTATTTCAATGTTTTTGGGAGATGTATGTTATTTGTAACATGGCTATATGGAAATAAATAGTGTTTTGAAGTAAAACTCCCAGTAAACAGTCAACATGTAAACATAGCCAAAACATGGAGACCGCCTGAGTATATCTTTATAAATTGTATCATAAATGTTGTATTTTAGTGTATTTTCATCAAATTTACAGTTACAGTTGTAGTCAAAGACTAGGAGAAGACATTCAGTTGCATTATTATCCATGGGATCTTGGTTATAATGGTGATATTGCCTTGAAATTTAGAATTATATGCTAGGCAAGGATAAAAATCTTATTTTTTCCTTTATTGCATCTCCATTTACTCTGGAATGGTAACAGATATAGGTTTACTTACACTGGATTCATATTCCTTAGCTTCTTACCTATCAAAGGAGACCAGAAATATGCATACAGGCCTTATGGTTGAGGAGCTATTCCTGATTCATTTTCGGTATATTATTTTAGGCGTTTTTTCCTAGGGCTAGGGCTTAACAGATTAATTACTGTTACAACACTGAGAATTTTTATAATGAGAACCAGCAGACTTTACAGAAGCTCACAGACAACAATTAAAAAGAGAGAGAGGCTTGAATGTGTGAACACCTCTCAACTGTGCTATTTACTAATGTTAAGTTAAAAAAAAATATCAAAAGAACTTCAATTTCTATTCTTTCACAAAATATAGACATTCAAGCACTTTCAATGACCCATGTCTATTTGTCTATTTTCAAAAACTTGAAAAAAAGGCCTTGATTTTTTTTTCTCAGATTCACAAACTTTCAAGGATTTCAAGGACCCATGGGGACCTTGCAGGCAGCACAGAAGGTTTTGTTTCTAAACCGGCTCAAATACATGAAAGTGACAGAGGGAATTACTGGGAAAACACCTGACATCTAACACTGAGGCGTACACACAAAACACAGGCTTAAAGTCATCATCTGTGATCAATTTTATATAAATAAATGTCCGTCTTGCTGCTCTCAAGTCAGTCACTAATTGCTCTATCTCAGTGGTTCTCAACGTGGGGTCCGGGGACCACCAGAGGTCCTTGAGGAGGTTCCAGGGGGTCCACAGCAAACTGATGAATTGTTAAACTTCAGCATTATCTCATTTACAAGAAGTTAACACAATTAGAGAATGCAGAAGAATGACTGTTTTGATCATAGTTTCACTGTCTACCTACAATACAGACAGTCATGGGATTCTGGACAAAATCATATCAAACAATAAAAATATAATCAGATTTGGGTCAGAGAGACAAAATCTAATCAAATGGGGGTCCGTGGCTCTAATGTGGACTAAATTATGGTCCTTGATGTGAAAAAGGTTGAGAATCACTGCTCTAACTCTAACAGTGAGTCAACCTATATCCAGTTCATAAATCTTCTCCTCTGTCTGTTCTAAACAGCCGGTGTCTGGTCGCTCTTTCCTGGGAAAAATCCTCTGCCGCACAGGAAGTGATGCGTTTTACGTTTCCGGTTTGTTTGGAATCAACAGAAGAAGAACTGGGTAGTTAGCATGAGCAGCGATAGCCACCATGACTGAACAGACAGAGAGAAGAGAAACTCAAACTGCATCAGAACAGAAAATCCAAGCTCCGCCCACAGTTTGATTGACAGGTGATCTGTGGGAAGTGCAGTGCAGAAACACCACAGTGAGGCTGAGGGACAAAGATGGAGACTGAATAAAAACTAACAAAGGTCTCAGATTTTCACATATTTTTTTTTTTTTTTTTACTTTATCTTCCTTTCATTCAGATTTTGACACATTATCACAGAATCTCTTCAAAATGAAAAATACCCTCATTCACTAATTAGGTTTAGCTGATATATTTAATATTTACTATTTATATTTCATTTTATACTCACTAAAGTATAATTACTGTACAGTTTTAAAAAAGTAAATTCACATCTTCACTCAATCAGGAAAACTGCTTGAAATAAACTGACTTCATCATCAGACTAAGTTCACAATTATTAGGATTCTGTGATATGGTAAAATAAAAAAATATGTATCATATTGCATTTCAACAATAGATTAGTTGATATATTTCCATTATGCAGATAAAAATCAGGGCCATGCAATCATCTTTTATTGTCACTTTACAGGGACGAACTGAGGAACATGGAGGAATGATTTGGCATGAAAACAGTATGCAGTACTGCGTCACATATTAAGGCAAAGTTAGTACAGGTTACAGCTTACAGAAGACACAGCAGCTGATTCTGCGATGACAGTTTATAAGGAAAAGCCGTTTCACACCGAGAACGAGTCATCATGTAAAAACACACTGCATGGCAACAAAATAAATAAGATTAGAAATAAGAAATAAGATAAAAGACAGAAAATTCCACTTTAATCTGATTTTAACTGCTTAAAATTTGGGTGTAAAAATACCTTAACAACTACAATTAAGACTGATTCGTTTTTTTTGTAAGTTTTGGAGGCAGCCTGAATTTATTTTTGTTTTTCATCACCAGTCTGCCCAGTGCCACACACTGGGAGCTGGCGTTCGGTGGCAGTCAAAGTGTTTCTCATTCACTTTCCCTACTGATTTTGGGATTTGAACCAGTGACCAGCATCATACTGGCATCGCTCAGGTGTGGAACGGCATCACAGATATCAGCGTGACATCAGGCAGTGCGACAGCTTTCAATCCCTGATCCGATTCGCTGGGAGTCACAACAGGAGCGACACGGCATTCAAACATGAATAAATAGACAAACAGGAAATACATAAAACCCTGCAGCGGGAAGGGAGTGTTCCAAAACTGAAACAGAGATCCACAACTCCTTTGAGTTCAGATATAAAACACATGGCGGATTTACACTCCAGAGTGAAGCGTTTCATCGGAGGGAAAACACCTCTGGGACTTTCTCTCTTCTCTATGGAGATTCATTTCAGTCATCCAGGTAGGAAGATGTCCAGAAAAATAAAATAGAAACAAAATCCAGAGGCTTCAACTCTTCACTTTAAGTCCAGTGGGTTTTGTTTTTATCAGCTAATCCTTTTTTGTCGAGAAACACACTTCTAACACTTTTTGTACAAGGAGCGTAATATTTGCATTTTAAGACATTGTGATCGTTTAAAGAAACTTTAGAGATCATGTTGAAGCACAACATCTTCTCTAAAGCCGCTTTTCCACCGCATGGTACCGGCTCAACTTGACTCGACTCTACTCGCCTTTTTTGGTTTTCCACTGGGCAAGTACCAGGTAAGTACCAGGTATGGTACCTGGTACCAGGTACCATATTAGCTGCTACCTGGTGCTTTTTTGGTAGCACCTCCGTCGAGGTTCCAAGCGAGCTGAGGCGACACCAAAAGGAGACGTGAAAACACTGCAGACCACTGATTGGTCCGAGAGAATCGTCATCATTGCGCGACACGCCTTTGAGCAGCCAGAGAGCAGTCTGTTGTCTTGCTGCCTTCAGCCTCTTCTGAAATAAAATTGAGGGGGCACTATCTGCAGTGGAAAACCAAGTGGTACTACCAAAAGCGAGTAGAGTCGAGGCGAGTTGAGTTGAGCCGGTACCATGCGGAGGTAAAGCGGCTTCACTCCAGCACTTCCAACAATCACAATGTCTACTGATTCTGGAGATTCAAATCTGCTGTTCATCTACTCAGCAGCTCAACTGAAATGTCTGAAGTTCCAGTTCATACATTTCATGAAACTACTCAGATCGCGTGACGAGCTGAAGACAGACGAGACGTCTTCAGCCGGACGGACGCCGGAGTCTAAAGTTTGTCCTGCAGCGGCTCGGCCGGCTGCGGCGCCTCCTGCTGCTCCTCCACGGCGCTGCGGTCTGAAGCCGGCTCAGGCTCAGGGGGGCCGCCGGCATCCTGACAGAGAGCAACAGTCAGATCAATACACAGATCAATACACAGATCGATATCATTAATATCACATCACTGATCACAACAACAGGCAAACAAACTGAAGACAGTGAACAACCTGTGGAAAATGGTGTGGAAGCTTTGATATGATACGATGCAATATATGATAGAATATGATATGATACACGATATGATATGATACGATATATGACACAATATGATAAGATATATGATATGAGATATGATACTAGCTCATTATCCACTCCTGACACATCTAAAATAATGACAAGCTTTACTTATATGGCATCTTTCATGCACAATTGTAAAACAAGGTGCTTAACACTGACACAAAAAAAAATCTGAAAATGAAAACAAAAATGAAAATGAAAAAACATAAATGAACAAACATAAAACATGATATTTGGACCTTTCGACAGATTATAAAGCTCTCAGGCAAACAATGGCAATTATATCATATGATATATATTATATTATATTATATTATATTATATTATATTATATTATATTATATTATAGCAGCACTATTGAAAAGTCTATCTAAAAAAAGATTTTAAAAGATTTCATTTAGTTGTCCGTTAACGTGGGTTTTGAGTACAGGCTGCTGCTGAACGGCCTTAAAACTAGAGCTGAACTAACGATTATTTTCATTATCGATTAATCTATCGATAATCAATAATAATAATAACAAATGCCCATCACAAGTTTGCAGAGCCCAAAGTGATTCTTCAGATGTCTCACTGAGTCTGACCAGCAGCCAAAAAACCCAAAGAATTCAATTTATAAAGATATAAAAGAGAGAAAAGCAGCAAATTGTTACATTTGTGAAGCTGCAACCAGCAAATGTTTGGTATTTTTACTTGACAAATGACTAAAACAATTAATCAGTTATCACAATGATAACCAATTAATTTTCTGTCAATCGACTAAGCGATTAATCAGCTAATGGTTTCAGCTCTATGACATCACACAAAAGACGGACTATCCCGGGAACGCTCTGTGACTCACTCTGTGTTTGAGGTAGGAGAGGTAGGTGTCCCACCCTAAGGTGATGGTGTTGACGTACACGACGCGGTATTTGGGCGAGAGGAAGTAGAAGTTGATCATCTGAGCGGCGGGCCAGACGCACCAGTCGGCCTGCGGGGAGGAGAGACACACATCAGCGTAAACAAACGGTCCAGATTACCAGAGCAAACATCTTTAAAACCAGGAAGAGAAGAGAAGAGGAAGCAGCTTCGCCTCGCTGCAGATCCTCGTCTCTCCAGCAGGGAGATCGACACCCGACACCCGACACCCGACACCCGACACCCGACACCTCGACACCTCGACACCCGACACCCCGACACCCCGACACGAGCCGGGCGCCCGGCAGCATCAGCTGTGTGCGTCGTGTTTGTTCTGCCAGCCAACCAGGATCTGGATGAGAGTCTAAACATCTGGTTGACTGGTAAAATACTGAAGGAGTCTGGAGATTTGAGGGGAAACAAGCAGCTGCTGTGACCGGCAGACTGATGTTTTCATGTAAGTTTCCACTCTTTGAGATAGGGCTGGGCAATATGGACAAAACCAAATATCACAATATTTTTGACCAAATACCTTGATATCGATATTGCGACAATATTGTAGGGCTATTGGTGCTTTCACAAAATATTATTATGAGATTTTTGATAAATAATCATCAGTAATGTGGATATAATGACTAAGTGGGTAAAGGCAAATAATAGAACAGCTAGAACAGTCTGGTAAGTTCAGAAAATGACATCACTTTACTGTAATGCAGCCTTTAAAACCAGGAAAAGACACTTATGCCATATCACAATATCCAAAATCTAAGACGATATCTAGTCTCATATCATGATATCGATATAATATCGATATATTGCCCAGCCCTACTTTGAGAAATCATTTTCCTGCACATTAATGATCAAATTATTAATTAATTGTTATTAATCAAGGACACGCTGAGTCTCCAAAGTCTCTAATCGTAGTTTGTAGTGTTCATCACAAAGAGTAAAATCTTTAGTGACGTTATGACACTGAAAATATTGAATGTTGGCACTAAATAACACCACCGAGAGTCCCAGTCCTCTAACAAGAGAACTGCAGTGCGATTCGTTAATCCAACCCAATACAAGGGATTATGGGTAGAAGGAGACGGGTGCAGTTCCTCATGCTTGGAAAGCCTGGACTGATGCTCACATTCAGCTAATATCTTTGTGTGTTTTTAACTGGTATAAACACCACAGAAGAAGAGACAGACAAGTCCATCATGCTGAGATAAAGTTATAGGGATCGGGATCAGATTTGTTTTTTTCTATCCTGCAGGATGACAGGTTAGACCTCTGTCCAATAAAGGAGCCTCTTGTGAGTCATGTGACTTTTGTTTACAAGCCCAGGGGCCAGTTGCATAAAGCTAGTTTAAGACTAGTCTAAGCCTTAGACTGGTCTTAGATTCTCAGGTTGGACTCGGCTAATTAAGACTGTTACTTAAATATTACGACTGACTTATTTTGAGGTAGGAAAGATAGCCACCTTCCCCCTGGCTAATCTTGAGTTAAGAACTTTGTTGTTATGGCAACGAGTCGGCCTAACTGTGAGTGGGAAGTTTAAATACTGAAGCTGTTTCATAAAAGACGGTAAATCTTTGGTTTTTGGGAAGAGCCTGAAGAAGAGAGAGAGTCTTTAGAGACAGAAACAACACATTAGAGATCTACAACAATAAGTGTCTATAGCAAGGTTGACTTAAGGTCACATTTAAGTCTAAGACTAGGTCTATCTTTATGCAACTGGCCCCTGGTTGGCTTGTAATTGGTCAGTGTGAACCTAAATGACCCAAATACAAAAATACAACAAGTCAACTTTTCCACTCTGGTTCAAATCAATCCTCAGTCTGGATCTTGTGATGTGACGGGACAGGACACGGTAAGGCAGCATCAGACCCGGACCTGACCCGACCCGACTCGTGTTCTTACCTTATAAAACTCCCAGAACTTGTCTCTGAACTCCTCCCATCCTTCGGATAGCGTGTGTCCCTCCATGAGACCCATACCTGCGGGGGGGGGGGGGGGTAAACAGGGATGTGCGGTCAGACGTGCCTCAGCGCCGCGACACGCGAGAAAGGTCAGAGGTCAGAGGAGCGTAAAAACCAAACCACATTCCCAAAGTGTTTATCACCTGGACTAGATGAACTCTGATCCCCATCCAGCTGCTGACGCACAGCCGCCGCCTCTTACCACACACACGTCTTCAGGTGAGACCTTTGAGACGTACACTCTGTTTTATGTGTGTGTGTGTGTGTGTGTGTGTGTGTGTGTGTGTGTGTGTGCACTAATTCCCTGACAAATGCAGAGGGGTGTGTGTGTGTGTGTATAAAGGGAGGTGCCAATGCCGAAATGCAGACTTCAGCTTGTGCAGAATGCTGCTGCAACAGTGTTTACCAAGACTAAAAAACAGTCTGGACCCACCTGACTGAATGTTCTGTGTTTTTCATTCTCTTAAAGCCATTTTGATCTAAAGGCTTCTGCTTAAATGCTTGAAATGAGTTTCTTAGACGAATACAAATAGTGAAGTTGATCCTATGTATGAATTTCTTTCCAAAGCCTTTGCCTTTCCATCAAGGCAAAGAATCCAAAATATAAGATAGTTTTGATTTGTTTGACACTTTTTTGGTCACTGCATCAATTCCATTTGTGCTATTTCATAGTTTTGATGTCTTTACTGTTATTCTAAAATGCGGAAAATTGTAAAAAATAAAGAAAAATGTGGTGTGTCCAAACGTGTGACGGGCAGTTTTACCTTTACACCGACTTCCCGTCTCTTCCAGAATTGATCTGAAGGTTGTTTTGCTTGTTTTTAAGTCACTTCATGGTTCAGCAGCTGCATATTTATCAGACTGCCTGAAGGAAAATGTTCCACGTTGCTGCTTCAGATCATCAGAGGCCGGTTTACTGAATAAACCCTGAGGCTGATTTCTGTTTCTACGCACCCAGACTTTGAAACACAAATTCATTAGGCTTCATCTGTAAATAGTGTTAAAAGACTAAAAACTAAAACACACTTTTTTAAGCAGCTATTCCAATAGTTCTTTATTTTATCTTCATTTTATTTTTATTATTTTTTACAATTTTATCATTACTATTTCAATTTTTACTACTTTTTCTTTTGCTGCTATTACCATTTACCCCCATTGTTTTTGTTGTGTTTTGTTTTAAATGGTTGTTTGTGTGTTTTTACTTCTTCTACTTGAACCTGTGAACCATGTACGAAAGGTGCTTCACAAATAAAGTTTAGTGTTGTATTATTATTATTATGATTATTGCTGTGCTGCTGACGCTTCACGCTCCCTCTCACCTAGGAAGTACCACAGTCCCAGTGTGGGCGAGGCCACCAGCTGATCCACCAGGACCTTCTTGCCCACGGTGTTCAGAGCTTTGCCCACGTACATTTTGTCCAGCCAGCCGTACCAGTAGTGCAGCACCGGGCCCATGGAGCAGCCCACCATGAACATCCGACCTGGGGGGAAAAGAGGGGGAGAGAGAGGGGGAGAGAGAGGGAGAGAGAGAGAGAGAGAGAGAGAGAGAGAGAGAGGGAGGTATGAATGTTAGGGATAATGTGCAGCGAGCTGGTCATTATCACTAAATCAGCCCAGGTGCTTTCCATTATCCTGCTTATCACACACATTCATCAGCTGATACCAAATACTCATAAAGCCTTTTGCATATTATGCTTAGGTCATTTTCTTTTGTAAGACAGAGTACAGAATGCATATAATCCAGTGGCTGCTACAGTCCATCACCAAAACACTGCAAGTGTCTTCTCATTACTTAGAAAGAAAAATATATCATTTTCACTATCAAAAGTAGGGCTGCAACTAACGATTATTTTCATTGTCGATTAATCTGTCGATTATTTTCTCGATTAATCGATTAGTTGTTTGGTCTATAAAATGTCAGAAAATGGTGAAAAATGTGGATCAGTGTTTCCCAAAGCCCAAGATGACGTCCTCAAATGTCTTGTTTTGTCCACAACCCAAAGATATTCAGTTTACTGTCATAGAGGAGGAAAGAAACCAGAAAATATTCACATTTAAGAAGCTGGAATCAGAGAATTTTGACTTATTTTTCTTAAAAAATTACTCAAACCCATTAATCGATTATCAAAATAGTTGGCGATTAATTTAGTAGTTGACAACTAATCGATTAATTGATTAATCGTTGCAGCTCTAAAAAGTTTTTTCTCCCAGCTAGTACTCAATTCTACAGGCTGCATCTTTAAGATGAAACGCTGTTTATGCAAAATAAATTCGCTCACATTATCCTTCAATGACTGGTCTATTTTACACAGTGTATAATCTATGTAGAGGGACATTTATGGTCTGTTATGGACTGTGTGTCTTGTCCCGTGCCTTTGCACTACATGAGTCCTGTGGTCCCTGTACCTGTCAGTAGGTGCTGTGAGTCTTTCAGTATCACACTAAACAGATCGATGGGTGGAGCAAGGCGCTAACTGACGCCTATTCATTCCCTGTGTGGCTCAACAGGTGGAGCAAGGCACCAACTCTGACAGGGTTGAGGGTTCAACTCCCCCTGAGGCCGCCCACACCCACACCCACACCCTCACCCGGGCCCCGTGTCCCACCTGTCCGCCTCCAGTCCCGCTCTCTGCCCGGCTCCCTCCGCCTCTCGCGGCTCTGCTGGAGGAAATCCCCCAGCGCGAGCATCCCGCCGCCGCTCAGCGTGTTGGTGAGCAGCAGGAACCGGCCCTGGAACAGCGGCTTCCAGGAGAAAGAGATGCGGACCAGGAACTCTTTACCCGCCCGGGGAAGCATGGTGTCCGGCCCGCAGACCGCCTGCTGTCATCTAAGGGAGGAAAAATGACGCCGTCGGCTCACAGAACAGAGAGTCAGCCGGCAGGAAGAGCGGATGACAAACTGACAAGGTCCAAAGTCTCTCTGATGCAGCTAGCTAGCTTAACTAGCTCACTGACATTGACCGGTGCTAGTTAGCCGTTAGCTAACAGGCTAACAGGCTGAATTAAAGCAGGAATAACGGCTCGGCTCCTCTGGCATTTGTCACCGGAGAGAACAGCTTAGCGTATCGTTTTAGATGTAGTACAATACGAGCGATGACAGTGAGACGTTTTACACGAAATCAAACATTTAATTTGACAATGAACTCTGCATAACATGTTAACGCCACATGCAACAAACCAACGAGAGCAGAAAAGACGATTTGAAGAAGCAGATTCACAGGAAACAGATGTTTGACTGCCCTCTGCTGGCCTGGAGGCGCTGCGGTCAGACCCGAGTACTGCAACCACATCCCAAATTACATCTAATAATAATAATAATAATAATAACTTCATTTTTATTGCACCATTCATACGCAGAATGCAACTCAAAGTGCTTTACACAAAGCAAACGGACAAGATCAAAAACACAAGCAAAAGCAAGACATAAGTTTTGTAGTAAAATGACAGTAGAGATATATTTCACATACAGGCCCTCTTCTCCTTAACAAATAACCTGACATACTGTACGTGGGTTGTACAGCACCAGATATTCTTTCATGTAATCTTTGTAATCTAACAGAGTTTACGATCAAACCTGAACAAAAAAATCAGCTTATGACATTCCTATAATATTCCTATATGTTCTATGTATCGTATGTGGTACTCGATAGTAAGTTTATAGTGACTTATGATATTTTATAGTATTTTTATATTTCCTAATTTTCCTATACTATTCCTATAGGGACCTGCAGTGTATCATGGTACAAAGTAAGTTTATTGTGACTTTATTACGTTTTTTAACCCCTATGATATTACTATATTATTCCTATGGTACTCCTATAGTAACCTTTAGTTTTGCTGTGATATATCTACAGTATTCTCTAAAAAACATTATTTTATTGTTTCTACTGAGGTAACTAGCAGGTTAGCGCAGTGGTCGGCTCGCGCTGGGGTTATTGATGACTTCCTGACTGCTCTGATCAATAATTCAGTCTCTCCGGCAGCAGCCTGTTAAATATTGAATGGCAGTTTGAATATTTCGGGGCGGGTCTTGCGGCGCGGCTCCGGATTCGCGTGTTGAGCTGTCAATCATCCGCACGGTCAGTGAGAGCCCGCCCGCTGGGTCGTGAATTGTCAATCAAATGACGTCGGCGTTTCTGGCTGCGTCAAGTTTGCTGGAGTGAGCCACTTAAATACCGGAAGGGAGGCGATTCTGCTGAGTTCTGTATGCGGTGTTGGGCTTGTTATTAAAATAAATAAAAATAAATAAATAAATGTTTCTCATTAGTCTTTACTCAGTTCAACCTGTTCAGGTAGATGTTGTTACATCACATCCTGTGTATTCGAAAATTATTTATTCTTTTTATTTATTTGTTCATTAAATTGGTTCCTTTTCATTACCTTTACATTAAAATCCATTGATCTTGTTGAACTGGGTGAAGCCACAGTAGAGGGAATATTTCCACCAGAGGAAGTCAACTCTTCTAACATTTCTCATCTAAGCTCCATCTCTGTGAGAAGAAAACGATGAATTATGACCAGAATGGATCAGATGAGTTGTAATGGGTGAGATTTAGATTATGGCTAATTCATCTTCAATCTGACACTTAAAAGGGGGATAACAACAGTAACAGCTTATTCATTTATTGGTAACTGTAATATTATTTCAACTGAAATAGTATTTCATTACATCACTCATCACTGGGGAAAGTACTGTAACATTTCTAACAGTAATGCAGCACTGCCTGTTTCTGTTTGGGTATTAATATAAGATATGCTGTAAAAAAAATTAAAAAAAGTCATTTTGGGGAAAAGAAAACAATTTTATTTTGATTTTATGTTCAACTGTACTTCTTGAATTTTATTCGAATTGGGATTCCTCCTTATTTTTTGTATGTTCACTGGGGTATCTTGTATTACTCAAAAAAAATAAAATAATAACAAATTGCAACACGCTCATGAATACGGCTTTTATTTTGGAACTCATGACCGGGAAGTTGTATTTTAGAATCTGTCTAGCTTGACTTCGGCGCTGTTTCTGCGGGTGTTGGACGCTGTGCGAGAGGAGACGGACAGAAATCTATAAAGGTGGGATATCAGCCTTTATTAATCTATTTTTTATTGACAAAAAGTCTCACATCTCCTGTTTATTACCGCTGCTGTTTAAATCTCCAGCCTGTCTGTGTGTATTCAGGTGAATTTATTAGAATAAAGGACCAACCTTCATTTGACATAAGATGCTCGGTCTGGAGAAACAGCTGCGTTCACTGTGGAAACCGTAAAGCTGCTAGAAATTGAAAATATATATATATTATCTGTGTAAATATGAAGAGTGCTGCTGTTTTAATGGATTATTGAACTGATCCCAGGCCGGTTTGACCCGGAGTTATTTATAGGCCTGTCCTCCCAGCCCGGCCAGCCGAGGAAAAATGGGTCTAAATGGGTCTGGAGGAGGAAAAATATCATTAATACAGAATCAAATAGAAGCAGAAGCCCGTTCACACAGCAGGCTGGAATACAGTCATCCTATAGTAAATATTACTATTCAAATATCAGGGATATTATAGGAATATTATAGTGATTCTATGGTAGAAATTACCATAAAGAAAGATATGATCACTACTGCTCACCGCTGAGTACCATAGTCCCTATAGGAATATTATAGGAATAGGCCTATTATAGGAATATTATAGGAGTATTATAAGAATATTAGGCTAGGCTATACGGTAGGTGGAGGTAGCATATGGAAGATTCAGTGTGTTTCTGTAGTAAAACCTGACATAAAACAACATTTGGTCGACTGAACGTGTGTGTGTGTGTGTGTGTGTGTGTGTGTGTGTGTGTGTGTGTGTGTGTGTGTGTGTGTGTGTGTGTGTGTGTGCCCCACACTGCAACACATTTCACATCAGAATATCTTTTGAAATATGTTTCAGAATATACAGAAAATGGCCATAAAATGTATTTGTTTGTTGCACATAGCTATAGATGACATTCATTCATTCATTCATTCATTCATTCATTCATTCTATTTGTTAAGTATATTGTGACTGCTCCTATATATTTTGGATACGATGGGCTAAATGTTAACAGCATATTGGAGGAAAATATATTTTTCCAGTGTACAAAATGTAATATGAATGGATATCGTCTGCATGCACAAATACATTATATTTTGGCTAGTTTTTGTATTTTTTGAAACGCATTCTGTAGTATGTGAAATGTGTTGCTTTGCAGTGTGTGTGTGTGTGTGTGTGTGTGTCAGAGAGAGAGAGAGATAGTTCACCTAACCTTTTCAAAGCTTTGGTAATATGGTAATATTGTTTAATAATGTAATATTTTGTTCAGGTTTGGTTTCTGGTGTGAAGGTGAACATGTTGGTGTCAGACAGATCTAGAGTTCAGACAGACACTCAGGCAGCGACTCTGTTCCCACTTCATATTCACCTGAGGTCTGACAGTGAGCAGACAGTCTGCAGGATGTTCTCACTGTTCACACCTGAGGGGGAAACACACACCTGTCTGCCTCTGGAGGGGAAAACACACATTTCTGCTGCTGTTCAGGCTGTCTGACTCATATTTTCACTCGAGTCTCCTCCTCTGATCTGATGGAGGTTCCTCCTGAACAGAAAAACACACCTGGCATTTGATTTCAGTGGAGAGTTTTAGTGTCCCATGATGGTCTGAATGCTGTTTCAGAGGCTTTTCCACCCTGAAACTTCTGGAAGAAACACTGAAAACTTGGAATTTTGTGGTATGAAAATCGTCAAATATTTAATATCGGCACAAAATGTCGGTTATCGTCAGCTTCAATACAAACAAAAATATCAGCCTTGAAAAATATCAGTTTTATCGGTCAAACCTGACTACCAACACTGTTGTGTTACAGAGAAACTAAACTCCAAACCCAGATCTGAGTCAAGCCTGACATGATGGTAAACAGCATGCTGCTCAAATGACCATCTGCTATTGGCTGATCTTTGGTGCCATGTGATGATGTCACCAGCTGTTGTACGCTATAGCAGTGATTCTCAACCTTTTTCATATGAAGGACCCTAATTAAGTCCACATTAGGGCCACGGACCCCATTTGATGAGATTTTGTCTCTTGAACCCAAATCTGAGAATTTTTATTGTCAGATATGATTTTGTCCAGAATTCAATGACTGTCTGTATTGCAGGTAGAGAGATAACAGAGAAACTATGATCAAAACAGTCATTCTTCTACCTTCTTTAATTGTGTTCACTTCTTGTAAATTAAATAATGCTGAAGAACCATTCATTACTTTTCGAACTATTTTTAGCTCAAGAACCATTTGAAAAGGTTCTTTATTGAACCGGTTCGGTCCACCAAGAACAATCTTGAAAAAGGTCCTTTAGAGAACCTTTTATCTTCAAAGAACCATAAGTGGAGCCTCAAAGAACCATTTTTTCTGTCACCTTTGGCGATTAGAACTTTAAAGAACCTTGGTCTTAAAGGTTCTTTGTGGAACCAGAAATGGTTCTTCTATGGCACCGTTCTGAAGAGCCATTTTAGTAGTAGTAGTAGTAGTAGTATTTTTGTTCAGTCATCACACACAATACAATAAGTATAAACAGTATACAATATACAATCTAATATACATAAGTATAAGCAGTCTAGACAGTATAAACAAAATCAACAATCTATGTATTAAGTAGTGAGTGAAAAGGCACAGGCAGAAGCATAATGCCTATATATGCCTATCCTACATGCTTATCAGTTTAGCTACCCACCAGAAATAAAAAATAAAATACAAATCATTCACACTTGTAACCCTCAGAAATAGCTTTATAAACCATTTTTTTGAAAACCAAAAGCGAGTTACACATTCTTAAATTTATGTTAGCATTGTTCCATAATTTAACCCCAACAATAGAAATACATCTCCTTTTAATCCGTTCAGTCTGAGTTGACACCTTAATTTTTCCTGTACCATGAAATAAAGGGAAAAAAGGATTAAAGAAGCAGGCGAACATTGAAGAAGTGAAACAGGGAATCTGTGATAAACTGAGTGCAGTGCAGCAGGAGAGTCTGCTGCCTCACTGCAGCACCTTCATCCCTTCACATCCTGAACAGATCCCAGATCAGATCAGATCCCAGATCAGATCCGGCCGGTCCCCTCTCTGTTCCCTCCAGCCTGTAGAGAAAAGGAGGAGATGCTATTTTTAGCCTCCTTCTCTCATCTGCATCCCTCTGCTTCCTAGAGAAGGAGGCACGTGATTGGAGGAAAGGGAAAAATGCCGTCTCAGGCGATCTGGAGGAGAGCAGGAGGCTGCTGTGCTGTAAGACCAGAACAGGTTCACAGTGCAGTCAGTGTTTCTGCAGAGGAAACACAGAACTGGGGTCAGTTTAGAGAGTGATGTGTTAAAGAGACGCTCATCTGAAGGGTCGGAGCGATTTAAGGGTTTATTTTGGCCTTTAAAGGACAATTCCAGCGATTTTTTTACATTTTCCATCCCTTTAATGTTAATTGTGGCAGTTTTTACAGGCGTGTGCCTATGGCTGGGTGATATGGTTGAAATCAATATGATAATCATAAGCAATTTTTTACAAAATGTTTTCGATATACATCACAATATGTCTCATGTATGCAAAATCACATTAAATAATCAAATTAGTGTTCATCCCATTGAACTGAATGGTAATGTTAGGTGCGATGTCAGACAAAACTGACATTTTTAAATAATATTCCTACCATACCTCATTTTATCAGTGTTTTTTAATAAAATTAGCTTGTTCTCATCAGTTCAGACAGCAGAATTGTGTCACGATATCTCAAAATCACCAAATCATATGATTCAATAAATGGGCATAAATCGTCCAACAGGTGTTTGGTGTGATATAGGATGAGCTTACAGTGTGATGTTCTGAGCTGGTCTGGGATCAGCTGTGGATCAGCTGTCTGATCCTGATTAAATGAACCTGAGTAGCACTTTGCTCCGGATCAATCCAGCTCCTGTGAGACGTCAATCTCCTTAAAGTGACGGCTTTAGAGCGCAGACTGATGATGTCACCGCCCTGCTCAGCCTCTCTCAACACTCTGCTGATTGGCTTAGGATGGAAAAAAAGCTTAAAAAAAAAAAAAAACCTTCTGGCTCTTGACCAGAAGGTTCCAGGTCTGAATCCCCAAAAACCAGCCGGGATGCTTAGCAAAACCTCCCTGGATATATTATAGTAAAAAATGATATGGAACTGCTTCATTGACGGAGATGAGTTTTTAGAGATACTCATGTTTGGCAAATTAATATATTGATGATGATGAAACTTTGTTGATCCTCAAGGAGAAATCAGGCTGTTTCTGCAGCAAAAGTAACACGATTCAGGAGGGAAAAAGACAAATAGGATATAAACACAACAATAGAATATGAAATAAGCAATAAAAACAGGAGAAATAATAAAAATACAACAATAAAGCAATATAATAGAATGTAAACAGCTGTGGTGACAACTTAAACATGTTAAAGGTCCATATTCTCCACTCTCCAGAGTTTTATTTTGTGTCTTGAGGTCCATTCAAAGCTGTGTGTGTGGTGTCATGAACCAAAAACACTCTCAATCCATTTTTCCAGCATCTCTCTGAGCCTTACCAAGAACAGGCTGTTTCTGTCGCCGTGTCTTTAAGGCTCATTAATATTAACGACCCCTCTGTTCCGATTGGCTAACCGTGTCAAGAGTGAAACGTGAGACACCGCGGCCGGGCAGCTACAGGTAGGGAAAACTCTCCGGTAATAAACAATGACAACCGCTCAACCGCTTTGAAAAAAACACTTTGTTAGTCTATTATTTCTTACAAAAATGCTAATGAGCGAACCTTTGTGACGCCACAAAGTTACGGAAGTCCAAACGGCTCGTTTAGAGGCTCGCTGCACTAATATGGATTGTGTGGATTTAGTTTTGATACTTTCACCATGTTTAGATAGACCATCCAACTCCTTTATCATCACAGAGGAGAGGGGAGTCCTGCTTTACACCATATGGGACCTTTAAATAGACAGATAGACAGACAGACAGACAGACAGACAGACAGACAGATAGATAGACAGATAGATAGATAGATAGATAGATAGATAGATAGATAGATAGATAGATAGATAGATAGGTTGGTTGGTTGGTTGGTTGGTTGAAATTACTGCAGTTAGTTACACTTGTTACCAGAGGTGGGGACTTGAGTCACATGACTTGGACTCAAGTCAGACTCAAGTCACAATTTGAATTGCTTGAGACTTGACTTGACTTGGGTTCTGGTGACTTGTGACTTGACTCTGACTTGTACTCTGATGACTTGAAAAGGTTTCTAAAGTCTTGACTTGAGCTCTTGTGTTTGTGTAAATGACTTAGATTGAAAGTGATGAGATTTGTTTAAGATATTAAATTGATACTGGACTCTTGATTTGTTCTGACTTGACTTGCTGTTCTACATTTAGACTTGAGACTTGACTTGACACGTCACACCTCTTGCTTGTTACATACAGATGTTACTTGCATGTAAATTGCATTGCAGTTACATTGAATGTACTTCATATGATTCTTTTTTTTTAAACCATTAGTTATAGTAAAGCCTGTGTTGATCCTGACTTGTGTCAGTTTGCAGCAGCAGACTGCAGGCGGAGAGACATTTGCTTAACGGGAATCTGTTAATTACTGTGAGATTAAACTCCCTGTAAGCTGCTCTATCAAATTAGTGAGTGAAGGTTAAAGCAGCGGTTCTGACAGAGCGACTCTCTGAGGCAAACTTTCATCTCCTGAAACTGATAATGTGATCCAGTCTGAGGTGATCCAGTCTGAGGTGATCCAGTCTGAGGTGATCCAGACGGTTACAGTGGCTGCTGGTTTTTAATCTCCCAGGACGGCTGCTGCTAACAGCCGTCACTTTTATTTAAGGCATTCAGCTGAAACTTTCATCCAGGCTGACTTGCAGCGAGTGCAGCGGCAGAACAGGCCCAAATTCCTAGATCACAAATATTATAAGAAAGCAGCAGTGAGGAGGTCAAGGGTCAAAGGTGTGAGGAAAGAAATAAGAGCTTAGGTTGATGATTTTTTTTAAACATGAGACAAAAGCATGTAAGTAATGGATGCTCCTGACTGTCAATCAGTTCAGAGGAAGAGTTCCACTTAAATTGACTTTGAAGCTAACTGGCAGTTATCTGATGGTACGTTTGAAACTTGCTGTAAAACCTCTCAGCTCAGTGACTTGCTGTGAGTCGCTTTATACAGAAGCTAGTCCAACGGTCACATCAAAATGGCCGCCTCACCGACTGTCCGGGAATGTTGTTAATTTGAACGGGAAAGACCGTTCTATCCGTTCAAGTTCTGTGACTGAGACTCTCGGTGTCGTTATTTGGTGCCACCAGAGTTCAAAGGTCATCGTTCTCACCTGGATAAACCAACTGATCTAAAGGAGGAAACACTGCAGAGTTCAGATAAACCGATCAGAACATGCTGGCTGTGAACGCAGCCAATTGATCCCAAGTTCTCATTCATTTTGGACTGGATTCATTTTAATTTTTCACTTTCATTTAAATTTAAACATTACACCTCACACCAGCATGCTTCGTCTTATTTGAACCAAATTTAGGTACAAAGATGTGAAGCCGGTGTGATCGCAGGATAAAAGTTGTTCCGCTCCTCTGTAACTTGGCAGTGTGAGTGTTGTTGTCTTCAGACGGACAGATGAAGCCCAGCCAAAGTCTTTGGAGAGTCAGTCTGTATTGATTTGTTTTCAGACTCCAGATAGCATCAGTGTACTTTGTGTTTTGTCATTGGTAAATTACTAAACATACTGATTAGATTCAATCACAGACACTTCCAGCACCACTCCTGTCATTCAGACCCAGAACAAGAACAGGAACTGACTGGGTGGAAATCACAAAGTTTAAACTGACAGCAACCACAGTCAGATCTCACTGATTTCAAGGAATATTTGTGTTTAATATAAATATAATGGATATATAAAGCAGATATCCATTGTGGTAAAAAATGTTTCCTTGTGTTAATTGCCCAGTATTTTACAAATCTCACCATTTTGTAAGTAAAAGGCTCAGCATAGAGAGCCTAAGCCCCTCCCCTTCCACTGTCCCCTATGGGACCTTATTTCGGAAAAAATATGTACGGTAGTCAACGGCGAGAGACAAATAATTGTTTGATCCCGTTTGAATTGTGCCATGAATTACACATATGATGTTTTGTCAATTTAAAAGATAATTTTGCAAGTCAAGAAAGTGTCAGTTTGTGGTAAAACAGTAAAGTAATGTTTAGTTTTGTGTGAAGCCGCTCAGTGAACTACATCTCTGTCTCACTGACACCAACATGGAAGGAAACAGGAAACACACAGCATGGCGTTAACGTTAGTCCCCACTGTACTGAAACTATCCTAAAGCAGTTTAAATCCGTTCTTACTGTCTATCTTCCAGGTTGTGTATAATACTACTGCTATCTGAGAGGGACTGAGCTTCAGCGGCAGAAAAATGAATTTGTAGTTTTGGTGAAATGTGGAAAAAAAAATGTTGATGTGAGTTGGTAAATAAACAGCCGACACCAAATTTCAGCTAAACGCTCCTGCAGTTTTGACAGCTCACTGGGAATTAGCGCTGCGTTTTCTGTAGCATGCTAGCATAATGAATTATAACTGTAATCTTACTATGCTGATAAGTTAATTTTTTTGCCCTTTTACCCATAACTGGTTGGTAGACAGAGATCAATAATCAATACCATATAGTATGGATTATTGCTGTGAAAGAAAAAACGATTGCCCCGCCCACAAATTAAGTCACACAAGCGATTATATTTTTCCATCAGACAAGAGGGATTACTTGGAAGTTTAGAGGGGTTAAATTAAACTTTCCAGGCAAGGGAACATTTGATTTGTTGATCATATACTAGTGCCTATGACTAAAAATCACAAAAATGGGTTTGACCTCCCTACTATCAGCCTAGCATCTATTTCTGCACCGCTCTCTCAGTTCAGTTCTCTTCCTCTCTCTCTGTCTCTCTCTCTCAGTTCAGTTCTCTCTCTGTCTCAGTTCAGTTCTCTCTCTCTCTGTCTCTGTCTCTCTCTCTCTCAGTTCAGTTCTCTCTCTCTCAGTTCAGTTCTCTCCCTCTCTCTCTCTCTCTCTCTCTGTGTCTCTCTCTCTCTCCATTCAGTTCTCTCTCTGTGTCTCTCTCTCTCTCAGTTCAGTTCTCTCTCCCTGTCAGTTCAGTTCAGTTCTCTCTCTCTCTCTCTCAGTTCAGTTCTCTCTCTCTCTGTGTCTCTCTCTCTCTCAGTTCAGTTCTCTCTCTCTCTGTCTCTCTCAGTTCAGTTCTCTCTCCCTGTCAGTTCAGTTCAGTTCTCTCTCTCTCTCTGTCTCTCTCTCTCTCTCTCTCTCAGTTCAGTTCTCTCTCCCTCTGTCAGTTGAGTTCAGTTATCTCTCTCTCTCTGTGTCTCTCTCTCTCTCTCTCTCTCTCAGTTCAGTTCTCTCTCTCTCTCTCCCTCTCTCTCTCTCAGTTCTCTCTCTCTCTCTCTGTCTCTTCTCCTTGTTTGAACCCTCAGTCACAAACAGCCTTGTGTTGTGTTGTGTTGTGCGAAGTCACTGCAGATCTTTAACTGCCGGCTCATCCTCCTTGCGTAAGCGACCATCAGAGTCTAGAGAGGAAGGCCGCTGCTGCTGCTCCATTATTTAGCGAGCTTCTCTGCACTCCTTCATGTAAACCGATAGCTCGCAGCGCTGATCAGGGTGCGCTTGTTTTGTTTGTGCTTCTTCCCTGGGAGTTCTAGTGTTGCAAGGCAGCCGGGTCGAGATAGCGCGCTAAATATAGAGCAGCGGGGTGCAGGGACCTTGAATCCTGAAGCCGCTCTGCCTGCCTTCCTGAGCATAGCGTGTAGCGTTAACGTTAGCTACCGACAATCAATGTGTTCCCATCATGCAGCTGGGGGTTCGGTTGCGTCAGGACAATTTATTTATCCTGGGAAAGAGTGCTGAGCAGGCATGTTCCTGCTCAGCAACACCCTGCTTCATATTCAGACTTGTCACACATTCACACTGGGAGCCGCCCAGTACAACCAGTTAACACTGCTGGTTACTGAGCAGCTGCAACCCTAACCTTCAATAAGATTATGAATACGATGAATACGTCCACGATGTCGAAATTTGCCTTTGTCTTCACCATAAAAAAACACAAATACATGCAACAATACATGCATCAAATAGAAAAATAAATAAATAAATGAATAATACAATACAACACAATACAATACAATACAATACAATACAATACAATACAATACAATACAATGCTAATGTATTTGTCTCTGAGGGGCAGTTGAAGCAGAACTACACATCAGTGTTAAACAGGAGGCAGGAGGAGAGTCTGGCAGGAGAAGCTGCAGTCTGTCAGTCCTTCAGTCCATCAGTCCTTCAGTCCGTCAGTCCGTCAGTCCATCAGTCCTTCAGTCCTTCAGTCCATCAGTCCTTCAGTCCGTCAGTCCATCAGTCCATCAGTCCTTCAGTCCTTCAGTCCGTCAGTCCGTCAGTCCGTCAGTCCTTCAGTCTGTCAGTCATTCTGTCAGTCCGTCAGTCCTTCAGTCCTTCAGTCCTTCAGTCCGTCAGTCTGTCAGTCCGTCAGTCCGTCAGTCCGTCAGTCCTTCAGTCCGTCAGTCCGTCAGTCCGTCAGTCCGTCAGTCCTTCAGTCCGTCAGTCCTTCAGTCCGTCAGTCCATCAGTCCTTCAGTCCGTCAGTCCGTCAGTCCGTCAGTCTGTCAGTCCTTCAGTCTGTCAGTCCTTCAGTCCGTCAGTCCGTCAGTCTGTCAGTCCTTCAGTCTGTCAGTCCTTCAGTCCGTCAGTCTGTCAGTCCTTCAGTCTGTCAGTCCGTCAGTCTGTCAGTCCTTCAGTCCTTCAGTCCCTCAGTCTGTCAGTCCATCAGTCCTTCAGTCCGTCAGTCTGTCAGTCCTTCAGTCCGTCAGTCCGTCAGTCTGTCAGTCCTTCAGTCTGTCAGTCCTTCAGTCCGTCAGTCTGTCAGTCCTTCAGTCTGTCAGTCCTTCAGTCCTTCAGTCCTTCAGTCCTTCAGTCTGTCAGTCCATCAGTCCTTCAGTCCTTCAGTCCCTCAGTCTGTCAGTCCATCAGTCCTTCAGTCTGTCAGTCCTTCAGTCTGTCAGTCCTTCAGTCTGTCAGTCCGTCTGTCTGTCAGTCCGTCACTTTCACTTCAGATTGTTGCTGTTAGACTGACTGTTATCAGACTCACTGCTCTCCTGCAGCCAGCTCACTGTGCTGCAGCGGGGGAAAGAGTACTGGAGTGTCCTACTGACGGAGAAGTACTGTTACTTTACTGATGTTTTGCTTAAGCAGAACTAAAAGTATTGATGTAAAAATCTACTTCATTAAAAGTAAAAAGTGTCTGATTTAAAATGTCCTCTGAGTAAAAGTTCCTGAGTTCCTCTTTAGAACAGAGAACGTTGTCAGCTGTGATCTTTTCCATGTGATTCTAACAGGAGAGAGGACAGAGTTCAAACTGGATTCTTTTCACTGGAAACATTAGAAATGACAAAATAAAGTGCAGAAACAAAGTAAAGTCAGATTCCTCTTCTCACTGTGAATGGATCCACAGTTTGTCAGTTTACGTTGATCCAGTTTCTGTTGCTGATGGAGAGACACACAATCTGTTCTGTGATGGATGGGATTTAAAATGGACGGAAGGACAAAACTGCAGGAGGAATGGACTGAAGGGAAAGTAAAAGTACTGATACTCAATTACAGTAATGTGAGCAAATGTAATTAGTAACTTCCACCCTTGCTGGGCCGTCCTGTATCACTGCCTCTGTCCAACATTTTCATTTCCTCTCCTATTGATCACCAATCAAGGCGCCTCTTAGTACGTTCAATAAGTTTTCACACTGGTGCTTTTGTTTCTGACAAATCAGCAGCAGCCTCTTGTTCACATGTGTTAGTAATGTTAGTTCAAGTCAGTGGGAAATGAGGCATTTTCTCTCAACTTGCTAGCCGTTTCATGTTCTTCCATAGTTTAAGTAATACAGGAATTAGTAATAGAACAGTTTGAAAGGATTTGTGTGTGACTTTGAGAGAAATGCTTTATCAGTAGGATAGGTTTATAAAAATCCTAAACCTTCCCTTCAAAGACAAAACCAAAAGTCAAATTCATCTGCTGGTTGTTATTCCTGTGATCCAGTACAGTTCTGCATGTGTGTGAACAAGAAAAAGCCTTAACTCCCTGGTTTGTAGCTTTAGGAAGAAGAGTTTGTCATGTTTACATATCAAGGGTTTTACTCCAAAACTCTGTATCCATTATGGAAAAACTGCGCCTACCTGAAAATCATCAGTTCATTTTTCAAAAGGACAGATGAATCCATCCTCTAAAACAGAAGTAATTTGTGAACAAATGTCTTAAGATGACTCCTAACTTCATTAACCCATAATGTGTTTTACTGTCATGTTATCTTTCATTTTTTTGTGAGGAAACATGTCTGAAGCATGTTTTGTGAGGCAGAATGAAGAAAAAACTGGAAATTGGAAAGATTTTGTTCAGTTTGATCCTCGAAAGTCAAACGTTGTGCAACGGCATTTCTGAGTCATTGCAATGTTTCAACATCCACAGCCCGCACAGCTCCACTCAGAGTGCTCTCATCGGGAGCGTATCTATGTTCCCAGGGTCCTAAGTTCCCAAGGTCCTATGTTCCCAGGGTCCTAAGTTCCCAAGGTCCTATGTTCCCAGGGGTCCTATGTTCCCAGGGTCCTATGTTCCCAAGGTCCTATGTTCCCAGGGTCCTATGTTCCCAGGGTCCTATGCTCCCAAGGTCCTATGTTCCCAGGGTCCTAAGTTCCCAGGGTCCTATGCTCCCAAGGTCCTATGTTCCCAGGGTCCTAAGTTCCCAAGGTCCTATGTTCCCAGGGTCCTATGTTCCCAAGGTCCTATGTTCCCAGGGTCCCAAGTTCCCAAGGTCCTATGTTCCCAGGGTCCTATGTTCCCAGGGTCCTAAGTTCCCAAGGTCCTATGTTCCCAGGGTCCTAAGTTCCCAGGGTCCTATGTTCCCAAGGTCCTATGTTCCCAGGGTCCTATGTTCCCAGGGTCCTATGTTCCCAGGGTCCTAAGTTCCCAAGGTCCTATGTTCCCAGGGTCCTATGTTCCCAGGGTACTAAGTTCCCAAGGTCCTATGTTCCCAGGGTCCTATGTTCCCAGGGTCCTAAGTTCCCAAGGTCCTATGTTCCCAAGGTCCTATGTTCCCAGGGTCCTAAGTTCCCAAGGTCCTATGTTCCCAAGGTCATATGTTCCCAGGGTCCTAAGTTCCCAAGGTCCTATGTTCCCAGGGTCCTAAGTTCCCAAGGTCCTATGTTCCCAGGGTCCTATGTTCCCAAGGTCCTATGTTCTCAGGGTCCTATGTTCCCAGGGTCCTAAGTTCCCAGGGTCCTATGTTCCCCAGTTCAGTATTCTGTTAACACACATTAACCCTCCTATTGTGTTCGGGTCAAATTTGACCCGTTTCAAGTTAAAATATTTAATAAATATTATCCAGTTTTTTTTTATTGGAACAAGGCTTCAAAACAGCTATATAAACACAACAAAACCAGTGGTTATCATTTTATTTGATTTTGAAGGTCTCTAACCCCTAACCCTAACCCTAACCCTAGAGCTGGGGAACATAGGACCCTGGGAACATAGGACCCTTTGTCATGTTCCCATTATGTGCCATATAAATCTGGGGAACATAGGACCCTGGGAACATAGGAATGACTCCCTCTCGTTGTGTATTTCAGATCTGTCGGCGTGTTTTTCCTCGCACCAGATTACCTGTTGTTGATGATGAAATGGTTGTTACAAGTGCTGCGGGTGTCTGTCACCTCCAGGCTATCACTAGGCTCCAGAGCTTAGCGTCCTATCGATTAAAGCACGCTCTGATGGATCGCTCCTCCTGATGGATGGAGCCGCTCTCCTCTTTAATCCCCAGCAGATCCTGGTTTGGCTGCGGACCACAGAGTTCTTCTTCTGTATTAAATCTCCAGCGTGAATATTTGGCTCTTTGGTTTGGGTTCCTGACACATTGTTCTGGTGTGTGTTACTTTGTTCCTGTCACGGACGCTAAAATACAATATCGGTCTATTTGGAGTGTCGGAGGTCATTTCGGTGATGTAAGCCTGTGGTGGAGGACGATGTGTAACCCAAAACCTGACTGCAGAAGCACCTCCAGCTGCTTTGGTGGAAAGGTTTTGAGTTGAAGGGATAGTTTATTCAAAATTAAAATTCAGTCATTATCTACTCATCCTCATGCCAGTACAGTCCAGTCCTTTAGGCTTCAAAAAGGGCAAAACATGTCCATAAATGTCTCCATACAGCTGCAGCATGATCCAAGTCTTCTGATGCCATGCAATTGCTCTGTGAGTGGAAAAAAAAACAAAATTTTATAAATTATTTACACAAATCGAGTCTTCCTCCACTGTATTCAGTGCTCTGGACGGAGCGCTTGATTCACTGCTGTTTAGGACTTTGTGTGACGCTCTTCTCTGTCGCAGCCCCAATTTGTGATTTAGGCTGATAAGACAAAGTATTTTTAAATTGACAGATTTTTATATAGCATTTTTGCCTGTATTATGGGGTCCCAGGCCAGATTCCAACCCAGGGTACACACCTTAGACCACTGAGCCACCAGGACCCCCAATAACACGTATTTTTCCATAAAGAATTTGTGCAACTTTAACATATCGCTGTCAAATGAGAACCATGTCAACTTTTCCAGAACAGAACTTGTTTTTAGCTTGATAACAATGCATTTTTGAGTTTATCCAGTGGGTTTTGTAAGGTTCCCATCAGAACTTTGTCAGTCCATAGAAGACCAAGTAATCCTTCAACTGAAGTAAAAACCTAAAAATCACTAAAAATTGGAGTCACAAGGTTTTCACCAGACAGCAATGTTATGCTATTTGTTGGACCTTTTCCAAAGTGTCTCACTGTACCATGAATGTCTAGATTTATGTAGCATGGGCAGCCCAGTGGGAATTGAACCCCTAACCCTGGCAGTGTTAGTGCCTTGCTCTACCCATTGAGCTGCAAAAGTTGTATTTTCAGAAAAGGTAGAGTTGCTTCAGATGTTCTTTTACCTCTGTCTCTGTCCTCAGATGTTTTTTTTACCTCTGTCTCTGTCCTCAGATGTTTTTTTTACCTCTGTCTCTGTCCTCAGATGTTTTTTTTACCTCTGTCTCTGTCCTCAGATGTTTTTTTACCTCTGTCTCTGTCCTCAGATGTCTCTTTAACCTCCGTCTCTGTCCTCAGATGTTCCTTTAACCTCTGTCTCTGTCCTCAGATGTTTTTTTACCTCTGTCTCTGTCCTCAGATGTTTTTTTACCTCTGTCTCTGTCCTCAGATCTTCTTTAACCTCCGTCTCTGTCCTCAAATGTTCCTTTAACCTCTGTCTCTGTCCTCAGATGTTTTTTTACCTCTGTCTCTGTCCTCAGATCTTCTTTAACCTCTGTCTCTGTCCTCAGATGTCTCTTTAACCTCCGTCTCTGTCCTCAGATCTTCTTTAACCTCCATCTCTGTCCTCAGATGTCTCTTTACCCTCTGTCTCTGTCCTCAGATGTCTCTTCAACCTCTGTCTCTGTCCTCAGATGTCTCTTTAACCTCCGTCTCTGTCCTCAGATGGCCTCGGCAACAGCGACCTACGGGCAGAAGGAGTCCTCGGACCAGAACTTCGACTACATGTTCAAGATCCTCATCATCGGCAACAGCAGCGTGGGCAAAACCTCCTTCCTGTTCCGCTACGCCGACGACTCCTTCACGCCGGCCTTCGTCAGCACGGTGGGCATCGACTTCAAGGTGAAGACCATCTACAGGAACGACAAGAGGATCAAGCTACAGATCTGGGTAAGACTGAGAGAGACGCTGTGTGTTTTCATGTCAGTCTGCTCTCACACTCTGCTGTCACACCTCGGACAGGGAAGCCTCAGAGGGTTTCAGAAGGGAATAAAATAAAACAGAATCAACCTCAGATTTATATTTTACATTTACATATGAGGCGTTTAGGTAGTGTAGTTCAGTGTCTTGCTTGAGGACTTTTTCTACATTTACCCTGCCACTGAAATCGGATTTATTTCATATTAAATATTTCATATTTTTTTGTACTTGCTGTTTACACACATTTCTAAATAGATAATCTTTACACAACCGTATGTATGTGCCAGGTGCGTCGGTGGGGAAAGATAAATCAAAATCTGTAGATTCCCACACACTTTCTTCACTTACAAAGGTTTTATTTAAAGACACAACGTTTTGGTGAAATGATAGTGGAAATGTCAAGACATAGACAGTAGTAACTTTAATTGAATTCAAGCACTGAGGAGGAGAGTTAAGTTTAAAAGTCTTTATTTAATGTGCATATTCAGAATATACTGTACAGACAGCAGTAAAAACAAGTGATATCGACCATATATTCAGTGTTTCTCTTCATGAGGGTCGAGAATAGAATAGACTAGAATAGAATAGAATAGATCTTTTTTAGCCCAAAGGGTAATTTGACTTACAACAGCAGTTCGCAAAACCGAAACAGTACATACAAACAAATATATATACAGTATATACAAACATACATGCTGTGGTCATTCATTGCACAGACATTCTTTGCAATGACTTAATGCATTCGTCAGTTCACCATTAATCCATTCATTTCATTAATTATACAGCACAGATTAAAGAGAGAATGCTTGGGGCGTCACAACATGACCACATCCTCCAGTCTTGTTTGTGCAGTGTCAAGTAAAGCCAGCTGGATTATGGTCAGCTCAGAGACACACCCAGGAGACTCCCAGTGCAACCACAGACTCTGCTGTCGGTCACTGGGCGGGGGTTCGGTGCCTTGCTCAGGGGCAGCTGGGCAGTTTCTCAGACGATTTTCAGATTCAAACTGGCAACCTCCTGGTCAGCAGCTCCTCAGGTTGACCGTTGGAAATGGAAACTACTCCATTTGGCAGCCTGCTGTAGGTTTCAGAATATAATAAAATAGAATAATAATGAGAAGAAGAAGTAGAAGCAGAATCATAATCCAAATCATAATCATAATAAGCTTTATTTGAATGTATTATGTGTTTTTTAAGTGAGTGGTTCTATGTGTTTAAGTGAGCTCACTAAGACAAATTCCAATCAACTCTGTTGCTATGGCAATAAAGTATTGAATCTTATTTATATAGCAATTTTCAAAACACAGTTAAGTGTTTTACAGTCATAAAAGACTGTAAATAAAAGAAAGTCCAAAGACAACAATAACGACTAAAAGACAGAACGTAAAATAACAACAAGAAGATGGAACAATAAAATGCAAAATGAGCATAAAAAGCATAAAATAAGAGTAAGCGAGGATCCTAAACAGACTTTAAAAAACAGTAGAAATGAAGTGGTGACCATAAGGAGCAGGTTCATATAAGTTAAGTTTATTTTATTTGACATGGACATCACAGTAGCATTAGAATTGTAACATACATTTATGCACAAGGACCATAGATAGACTATAGATTTATAGAAGGAAAGAGACTAGAATGCAGCGACTGGATCAGAAAATGACGGTGAAGCAGCAGCAGCTCCTGCCCTAACAGCACATAGGACCTTGTTTATGTTGTAAAAAACACATTTTCTCAGAGGTTTTTCGTTACATTAGACACACCTCGGCTCCAGTCGGATCATCAGTACACACAGCAGCAGACAGCAGAGTGAAGTGGGAGAACAGGCTCTGGGGAAACTGGTATTTCAGTATAATGTTGTAGATCATAAAATAAATGTTTGGCCTCTGTTACTGTTTCTGTCTTTCGCTGCGTTTTTACAGTCTTTCCTCCTCGACAACACATTCTGCTGCAGATAGAGCTGTGGTGGCAAGCCCTGCTGTGTGTGTGTGTGTGTGTGTGTGTGTGTGAGAGTGAGAGTGAGAGTGAGAGAGAGAGAGAGAGAGAGAGAGAGAGAGAGAGAGAGAGAGTTTGTGTGTGTATATATGTATGCATACATGTGAGTGTGTAGGTGCATATGTGTGTAAATGCATGCGTGTGTGCATGGTTGTGTGAGTGTGTGTGTGTGTGTGTGTGTGTGTGCAGTGCTGCCTCTGTTGTCAGCCTTTCCCAGGCATTGCCTCTGGTAAGAAAGACCAGATCAACCAATCAGAGCGCGAGAAACGGATGACTGGATGCTGCCCCCCCCCTCCCTCCTCCCCCTCCCCCATTACTACACATCTCCCTGAGTGGATCACCCCTCCACACACACACACACACACACACACACACACACAGCCCATCCCCCACCTCTCATCCTACACTCGGCTCAGCACAGACTCAAGTGGAGTAAAATGGAAAATGCTTGGACTGTTTTTCTGGACCCACTGTCATTTATTTCACAGTGTCCAGCTAATCCACTTCATGTAGACTCATCTGATCCAGCGCATCACACACAGTAGCTCGCTTGAAACGGTGGCATTTGTAATTTTTTTAATGAACTTAATGTGCAGAATCACGAATGCTGCCATTTCAGCACAGCTAATATGCATGTACCAAATACACAAGATCTGATAGGCGAAAGAAAATGGATCTGGATCTAATCTGAAAGCCCCGAAATAATCACAGAGGTCTATCATGGAAGAGCTGTTCTGATCGTGTGATTGGTCGGGAGGTGGCGATGAGGCTTATGGGTATTGTATTAGGTGTCATGGAAACATACTGTATGTGTCTGACGATGAAAGAGCTTATTTTTCAACGCAGAGGTTGAAATATCCCACGACTATGATTGGAGAGCGGTTTGTGTGTTTGTGTGTCCCACCATGGAGGAGAGAGGGGAGGAGAGGAGAGGAGAGGAGAGGAGAGGAGAGGAGAGGAGAGGAGAGGAGAGGAGGAGAGGAGAGGAGAGGAGAGGAGAGGAGAGGAGAGGAGAGGAGACAAGGAGAGGAGAGGAGAGGAGACAAGGAGAGGAGAGGAGGAGGAGGAGAGAGGAGAGGGGAGGAGGAGGGGGAGGAGAGGAGAGAAGAGGAGAGGGGAGGAGGAGGGGAGAGGAGAGGAGAGGAGACAAGGAGAGGAGAGGAGAGGAGGAGGAGGAGAGAGGAGAGGGGAGGAGAGGAGAGGAGAGAAGAGGAGGAGAGGAGAGAGGCGAGGAGAGGAGACAAGGAGAGGAAGAGAGGAGAGGAGAGGAGACAAGAAGCGGAGGAGAGTAGACAAGGAGAGGAGAGAGGAGAGGAGACAAGGAGAGGAGAGGAGAGGAGGAGAGGAGACAAGAAGCGGAGGAGAGGAGACAAGGAGAGGAGAGGAGGAGAGAGAAGAGGAGGAGAGGAGATGAGACAAGGAGAGGAGAGGAGGAGAGGAGAGAGGAGAGGAGACAATGAGAGGAGAGGAGAGAGGAGAGGAGACAAGGAGAGGAGACAAGGAGAGGAGAGGAGGAGAGGAGAGAGGAGAGGAGACAATGAGAGGAGAGGAGAGAGGAGAGGAGACAAGGAGAGGAGACAAGGAGAGGAGAGGAGAGAGGAGAGGAGACAAGGAGAGGAGAGGAGGAGAGGAGAGAGGAGAGGAGACATGGAGAGGAGAGGAGAGGAGGAGAGGAGACAAGGAGAGGAGAGGAGAGGAGACAAGGAGAGGAGAGGAGGAGGTTATAAATTCTAGTTCATAATTACTGACAGCGATCACATGATGCAGCTTTGCTTCACCCTGCAGAAGATCATTTTTTCCAAGGTTTGTTATGTAGCTCATGCTGTAGCCTAGAAAGCCTTCAGCTCATGTGTCAAAATGACAGTGATTCAGACCAAGGCTGTCGTCCAGACCAACTCAGTCGAGTCCAAGTCAGTTCCAAGACCAGGTTCAGTCGAGTCCAAGTCAGTTCCAAGACCAAAAACAGACCAAAACAGGCAAGAAACAGCGTACATGTCTTTCTAAATGTAATAATAATACTGAAGCAGTTTCTTCAGGATGAACAGCTGTAGATTTATCTGCAGGAGCTTCAACATCCAACTGATCACTTTTCCACAAAGCAACACAACCAATCACGTGATATTTTAGACTAATATCAGGCAGACAGTCACACAGTGGAAGCTGGTGTGTGAAGAATTCGACTCGTCCAGGCAGCGAGTCTGTTCACACTGCACAGCTCCAAGCCGATGTGCCGCTTTGTTTTTTCCACAAACGTTTCCTTTTGTTCATGCAAACCTGACAAAATGTGTTTCCAGTTAGTATGACCAAGCTCCACAGGGAATTGTGCCATCTTAGAGGCTTAATTTGATTGGTTGAAAACGTTTTATCGTTGCCTCTGCGTTCCAAAAAATTGCTGAGATCGAACCAAATTTATAGTTATGGATTTTTTTTTTATAGTTATCTTTGTAGTGGGAACACAGACACTCAATTTACTGAGTACAATTACAATCTTTTTTTTTTATAGTTTGTTATCTTTATAGTTATGGTTCTGGGTGTGAATGAGTCTCTGCACACTGACTCATCTGGTTCATCCTACCTGCTGCTGCCAGTCTGTGTTGTCAGATCCAAACCAAGACAGGATGACTAATCTGTTGGTTACAAAACGCTCAGCAGCAGCTTCACCTCCAAGCATGGCTCATGTCTCCTCTGTCAGTCCAGTGCAGGATGAAAACCTCCTATCTCCAAAATGTCAGGAATGTCAGTAATTTTCAGGAAATGAGAAAATCAGCTTTGTTTTTAGTTTCAGTTAGTTTAGTTTCAGTTTGTCCAGTTGGTTTAGAAAGAGTTTCATATTCCATAGGGTTGCAGAATTTTCTCAATGCATGCAGGATGATGGAATCTTTCAACTGAAGTTAAAACATGGTAATCAGCAAAATTGGAGTTGCGAGGTTTTCACATGACGTAAGCAGCTGAGACTTTTCCTAATTTAACCAACACGTACAGACACACACACACACACACACACCTCCCCATGTAGGTACTCACCTCAGTTAAATAGCACAAAGGATTTTACATCAGATCTTGTGTGCTGCTAAATGATTATTAATTATCTTCAGTGGCATTTGTAATTTTGTATATAAGATATTTGTACATAAAAAATGTCACAGATTTGACTATTTTCAGATAGAAACCAGAACTCACAGTGATCAAAAAGAAGTTCATTCCCACTGTGCAGTTTTACGTTTATTAGCCGTTTTAAAGATGTGTAAATGGTTACAGATGTCTAGTCTAAAATGAGACTACACAGGGTTTAAAAGTGAACATTTAGTAACATCTCCGTCTTAGACTTTGTCTTTTGGGATAAATGATAAAAATAAAGCATTATGTTGTACTTCTCTGGTGCATTTTTGTTATATTTGTTTAAATATGTAATATTGTATTTACTGCTTGGTTTAAACTGGGCTGTACATTCCCAAAACGATCCTGGGCTTTATGAGAGCTAAAGCAGATGAAATGACATTTAATGCTCAGTGGGTTACATAACAGCCTCCACAGCTCTACCTACACTTTTATTTTAGGCATGTAGCTGATGCTCTCATCCAGAGCGACTGACAGTGAAACAGCACGCAACATGGAATGAGCTTCAAGTCCTAGATCAGCAATATTACCACCAACAGTAAGGAGAGCAGGTCAGATCTGCAGCACCTGGCAGCAGATTCATACAATATTCCTGTGGTGTGTGAAAGAGAAGTGCAAGAAAAAGCAGATTTCTGAAATATTTCTACATCTATATGTATAAACAACAGCTGAAAGTGTACTAAAATGCCCTATTCTACTACTTCTACTAAAGTAGAAGTACTGTTACTTTGCAGACATTTTACTGAGGTAGAGTTGGTTTAAAAATTGACTTGTAAAGTAAACTAAAAAGTGTCTCATTTATAATGTCCTCAGAGTAAAAGTGACAGAGTTACTTCCTACAGAAGAGAACATTGTTAGATGTGATTTTACCCAAACAATTCTAAAAGGACAAGAGGACAGAGTTGAAGCTACATTCTTTTAATGGTGGGAATTAGTCATATTAATCTCTTCTGTTCAGCCACTTCATGACTGGACACTTTCTTTTGCTAATGGAGAGTTTATAGAACCTGTTCTCTGTAATGGATGCTGTTTAAAATTCTTAGCATACTTCAGATATCAGCGCTCGTTTTCCTCCTTCATTCATTCTTCTCCAGTATGAAAAACAAACTTCCACAGAGCGAGAGAATCTATCAGAGGAAACGTGAAGCCAAACTCTCTGTTTTCTCCTCATTTCACTGAGCTGAGTCAAGTGTTTTCATCTCAGCGCTGCGTTACGGCCACAAGAAGAAATGGAAGTCTGCTCCAGGAAATAATTCTCGGAAACACTTTACTGTCACAAGGTGTTTCAAGCTAGGTTTGGACTTTAAAAACAACAAAAAACAAGTACAAATCTAATTACATACAGCATGAATTGTAAAATGATTGGGGCAAATGTAAACTATATGTAAACAGAAGTAAATGGGTTGTAACTCGAAATGACACATGTTGTCCTTTAGGTAAAAATATAATTACTGACTTCAAAAAATAAAAAAAAAATTAGGATAGAAAAAAAGCTGCTCAGTTACACTAGCTAGAGTTACTTTATTTAGTTACTTCCATCACTGTCTGTTTATGTATCTATCTGAGATGTGACCAAGTCAACTTTGCTCGTGTCCCAAGTCAGTCTCAAGTCTAAATGTAGAACAGCAAGTCAAGTCAGAACAAATCAAGAGTCCAGTATCAATTTAATATCTTAAAGAAAACTAAATATCTAGGACTTTTCAATGCAATATGGTTTTAATAGGATAAAAACTTGGTAAGAGCATCATGAGTTTGATTTCTATAATCAGTTTCAACTTCAATAAATTCAATCATTCCATACAAATTCAGAAAACAGAATTTAAATTCAGTCGTCTGCTGGAACAAATCTCATCACTTTCAATCTAAGTAATTTACACAAACACAAGATCTCAAGTCAAGACTTTAGAAACCTTTTCAAGTCATCAAAGTACAAGTCAGAGTCAAGTCCCAAGTCACCAGAAGTCAAGTCAACTCTTCATGCATCAAGTCAAGTCTCAAGCAATTAAAACTGTGACTCGAGTCCAAGTCATGTGACTCGAGTCTCCACCTCTGGTATCTATAGATCAGACCATATTTCATCATTTTATTCCATAGAATTAGATCTTCCTTTCCCCTCCCTGCTGTAATGGGAGCAGAGCGGTCCGGTCTGGTTTCTGGGTGTCGGGTATCAGGAACACTGGCTTTAATTCCCTGAGCATTCATTAGGGCTTAGAGCTGAAACCCAACCTGCTGGGTCACCGGCCAAGGAGAGAGAGAGAGGGGGAGAGAGAGTGACAGAGAGAGAGAGAGAGAGAGAGAGGAAGAGGGACGATCATTTTTTGGCGCTGCGGCGGCGGAAGTGAGACGAGAAGTGGAGGAGCTGATGAACTGTCAGAAGCCACCGGAGGCTTTTTAACACCCCGGCTTTACTGGAGCATGATGGGCACGATGTGTCAGGCGGGTGACCTGTGTGTGTGTGTGTGTGTGTGTGTGTGTGTGTGTGTGTGTGTGTGCGCGTGCATGTTTGTCTCATCTTTCAACTATCTGTGTTGTGTAATCAGCCCAGAAACTGAGTTGTTGTGTTTGTTTTTTTTGTTCCATCAGTCCCACAAACTGATGCTACAGTGATGTTTCAGGGAAAAATCTTAAAATAAATGATTGAACTCTTTGTGCTGAATCCAGAAGAGTTAGTAGAAGAATCTGCATCCTGTCTGCTTTACTAAACATAGCTGGCCTCCATGTCTCTTAACTATTTATTTCCAGTTGTCATTTTTCTTAAACTGCCCCTTCATACTTTCACAACTTTCATTAGTTATCATCATTCAGAAACAGGCTATGTTTTTTTCCAGCTTTGCGTCTTTATTTTGATTTTTCAATTGGCTTTAATTCCAATTCCAGGCAGCTTTAAAATGTCTTGAAAAGTCTTGAATTTGTCTTTCTGAACCCTGCAGATAGCCTGTTTTAGTATTATTTTACCAGCCATGATTCAGTCAAAAACCCTCAAATGATTGTCTGTTACCTGCCAGTGTGGTAAAGTCTAGACCTTCTTGAAATATCTTCTTTCAGAATATAACGTCACCTATTTTTTCTTCTTTTTCTGGGTGTCTATTTTGTTCTTTTGTTTTAGATGTTTTTAGATTTAGAAATAAGGATTGAGGTTTTAATGAGCAGAATGTGTTGAATAGAGCGGTTTAGGGCAGTGTATTCTCAACCTTTTTCATATCACCGACCCCTAATTTATCATTGATCCAAATCTGAGAATATTTTTATTGTTAGATACGATTTTATCCAGAATTCCTTGACTATCTGTATCATAGGTAGAGAGATAACAGAGAAACTATGATCAAAACAGTCATTCTTCTACATTCTCTAATTGTGTTAACTTCTTGTAAATGAAATAATGTTGAAGTTTAACAATTTAGCGATTTGCTGGGGACCCCCTGGACCCGCCTCAAGGACCCCTTTTGGTCCCCGGACCCCACGTTGAGAACCACTGGCTTAGGGGAACGTAGGGTTGGTCAGCTAGAGTCAGGAAAAGACTTCAGGCCTTGTGCCAAATGTCTGAAAAAAGTAAAACAAGCCTTTACCAGCAGACTGTGTGACAGACTTGAAGAGTTTGAACCTGTGACTTGTTGACTGGGAGAAGGTCATGTGACCGGAGTCATGTGACTGGCTGTGTTGCAGGACACGGCGGGGCAGGAGCGTTACCGCACCATCACCACCGCTTACTACCGCGGAGCCATGGGCTTCATCCTCATGTACGACATCACCAACGAGGAGTCCTTCAACGCCGTGCAGGACTGGTACGTGATTGGCCGGGGCCGGTGGGGGGAGGGGGGGGAGGGGAAGGGGTTTGTCATGTGACCGAGCGAGCGAGTGTGACTTGACACTGTGCAGCTTTCTCTTTGAGAGGCAGTGTGTGTGTGTGTGTGTGTGTGTGTGTGTGTGTGTGTGTGTGTGTGTGTGTGTGTGTGTGTGTGTGGAGTGGATGATGTGTAGATACTGAGAGACTACTGAGGTTTGGGTCATGAATGAACTCATCAATTCCAATTCAACTGAGGAATTTGAATTTGAAAAAAAAAGGAGTTGGAATTGAATTGGAATTTCAGGAACTTCAATTTAATTCAGTGAAATTCTGTGAAATTCTAAGTATTTTTTGTTTTTTTCTTACCACATACCTACGATTCTACATATATTATCAATACTGAATATTATAAAATGTTAAAGCAACCTTTCAGCTGATATTTGATGCAGAACATGTCATGGTAATCCATACATTATGACTGAATGTGTTTGATTTGTTGAACTGTCTTTCATTTGATTCATAATGTTTAGAAATTTCATGGAAACTCATGGAATTTAATGGATTTCAGTTCTGTTTCCTGTCATTCCAATTCAATTCACATTCTGTTTCCTCACAGCTGGGAGACTTTCACACTCACAGTTTAACATGCATTCTCACTCCAAATAAATAGAATTAAACAGATGTAGATGGATGGACAGAGCTGTGGATCTAGTTCAAGTGTCTGTGATGCATCATGGGTAAAAGGTTCTTTCTATCAGCAGAGACAGGAGATGCTGTGGCGATCACTGTCACAGTCTTCCTTCCTTTGTTTTAAGATAAGATGAAACTTTAATGCTGCTGTGGGGAAATCAGGCCGCTGCAGCAAACTGTAACAGGATACAGCAAGAGGCTGAAGTCTGGTTTATTTATATCGCTCTTCATCACAGTCCAGCCTCAGAGGCCTTTACAGACCTTCAGTACATGTCATGTACCATACTACATCATACATATACACATCATATACATGTGATGTACCATACTACATCATACATATACACATCATATAGATACTTCATATACTAGATCATACACATCATAGAGAAAATAGAGACAATACAATATAAATTTGAGCAAATGTGGGCATATGAACACAATCAGCCAACGATTTCAAGGCTAGAATCTATCTATCTATCTATCTATCTCTGTCTTTCTGTCTATCTATCTATCTATCTATCTGTCTGTCTGTCTGTCTGTCTTTCTGTCTATCTATCTAT
>NW_027281145.1:0-25000 GCF_046629955.1 Centroberyx affinis | reverse complement strand
AGGTAAGCTGATATACAGCAGAGTTTTGGAATCATTTCATTGTACTGCTGAATTTGTCTGGATCTTCCATCGACTAAACTCATCATGTCACCCTGCATTCGACCGGTGTTGGCTTTACAGTCTGAAGGAGTTTCCGACCAGGAAGAGCAACATGAACACCTGATTATGTCAGATGATCAAGTCGGAGAAATCAGGGTTGAAGCTGCAGCAGGAATTGGCCGAGTTAGGACGTCATTTTGTCATCTTGTCCAGTGCATCTTTAAGTCCAGTTAATTACCTGCTGTATCACGTCTAGTTATGGCAGCACATCAACACCTGAACTCATGTTAGCAGCAGATAGTGTAACCAGTCCACAGTATCCAGTTCTCAGTAATGTGAGCATCAGCCAGAGCCTGACACAGCACTTATCTGTTGTTTACTTGTATTATATACAGTATACCTATACCAAATTTATTCTTACGGTAACCAAACCCTGACCACAAGCCTCAACCAGAACCAAATAAGCCCCTTTTCAAATCAGGGCCAGTTAAAATGACCTCACCTCCTCAAAAATTCCTCTCTTCTTATGTCCAGAACTGAAGCTTGTACTCAAATTTATTTATATAGCACATTTCATACCCAAAGGCAACCCAAAGTGCTTCACAGAGTACACAGGCAAAAGCACAAGAAACAAATGATAAAAACAATAAAAGCAAGCAGGCAAAAGCACATAGAATAAAAACAATAAAAGCAAACAGGCAAAAGCACACAGAGTAAAAACAATAAAAACAATAAAACAATCAAAAGCACACAGAATAAAAAAAAAAAAACAATAAAACAAACCAACAAATCAATTTGATTGATTTGAAAGAAAATTAATTAAAAGCAGTAGTAAACAGGTAGGTCTTTAGCTTGGATTTGAAAGTAGTCAGCATTGTCTCAAGTAATAATACATGTATTCTGACACACACACACACACACACACACACACACACACACACACACACACACACTGCGTTCCAGTGTAGTTAAGATAAGTGAAGTAGTAGTAAATGAAAAAGAGAGTAAACTACAGCCTCCAGTCGGTGATCATCATGAGGAAAACAACCACCGATATGAACAAAAATCAATTATCCTTTTTTTTGCCTCAGGTTAATGACATAAGATTTACTTGTTGTCATGGCAACGCTGACAAATTCTGGTTGGAGTGTTCAAATACAAGTCGCCTGTAGGTCGCATGAATTATATTTTCAGAAAAGCGTTTTGTTTTTTTCCTTACAAGACCCAATCCTCATATAACTTACATCAGCTGGATACTGCTTACTGTGATGTATACTATGGTTTTACGTCAGGAAGACTTATGCCAACCTAAAAAAGACAGATAAACTGAGTCCAGGTGGGTTTACCCTCTACACTCACACTGATCTGCAGGTGAAAGGAAGGAAGCTACATTTACATTTAACACGGTGAGGCTCAGTGAAGTGTCCGGCCACAGGATCTGCTGTCAGCCTCATATCAGCTACAGTAGCTTCAGTTCATGATGTTCCTGATTTGAGTCGGACATTTTCCTTTCAAACAGAGAAACGTGTGATTATCGTCTCTCATTTCAATCAGGAGAGACAAGTGAATGAAGTAAAGATAATTGTTTATTATAACAGATGATATAGTGAAAATTAAGACTTGACAAGAAAGTCTTTGGCGCTTAGACTCTACAGGGAGATTTTGTAATCGAGGGGCACCGGCCCTGAGCAGCAGCAAGATAAATCCCCCCTGTGGAGTCCAGACACTGGTGGTGGAGGAGGCTGATGACTCTACTGAAACTGATAGGCTGGTGAGGCTGATGAGTGATGAAGCTGATGAAGCTGATGAAGCTGATGAAGCTGATGAAGCTGATGAATCTGTGAAGACTGGGCGGTGACGGGGAGGTGGAGGGGTGAGCGCATAAGAGCAGCATGAACGGACTAAAGCGGAGAGAGAGAAACATATTTAAAAAGACAGCAGCAAGATGATAGGCTAACAATGGAGGTGTGTCGCTGTGCTATTGGATAGATGTGACCAGCTGATGAGAACAGCTGATATCTCAATTGACAGCCCGGGAAAACGTGGCACGAGTTGCCAAAACGTTTCCTCGAAATAGTGAAATCGTGCTCTCGATTTATAAAACGTGTTCATGTCACAAGCTCATAAAGAACATAATGGTGTTTTTTTTTTTAAATGTGGTGTTGGAGTGTTAACGGTGAATCAAAAGAAAAGGCAACATGTTTTCAGAGTTGGTTGAAATCAGCGGCTCGGGTTGGAATAATTGATGTGCCGTTTTAATTATGGGAACGTAACAATTATTTTGTGTGCACAAATTATGAATTAATGGGAATGAAAAAAAACAAATCGAGGTAATGAAATGTATCTTGTGCACACAAATACAACAAAAGGGTTTGAATTGCATATTGTGTGTTATAGTAAATCGTGCTGCTTAGACAGGCTGACAAAATTATGAGTGACTTGCCTCAGGTGAATGACATAATATTTACTTGTTGTCATGGCAACGCTGGGAGATTCTGATTTGAGTGTTCAAATACAAGTCGCATGTAGGTCGCATGCCTCGGGATCCGGTTTTGTAGCATATATCCATGCGGTCTGGATCAGAATGTAAAAAATGCCACTCCATGCGGGTTCACACTGAATTATATTTTCAGAAAAGCATTTTTTTTTTTTCCCCTTAAAAGACCCAATCCTCATATAACTTAAATCATAGTACTTACTTACTATCATGTTTACTATGAATTCAAGTCAGAAAGATTTATGTCAGACTAGAAAGGTAGAAAGACTCAATCCACAAAAAAAGGGTAACACTTTACAATAAGGGTACATTAATTAAGGGTTAGTTCATGAATTATTTAATAGTTTATAATGATGACCTTAGTTAACATGAACACCATTAGTAAATGATTACCAGACACATTAGTCAACTGTTAATTAAGGGTTAGTTAATGCTTATTAAGCATTAACTAACCCTTAATTAATGTACCCTTATTGTAAAGTGTTACCAAAAAAAGTGTATAAAATGAGTTTCTACATGCGTGCCACTGATTTACACAGGGAATTGAACCCCTAACCCTGGCACTGTTAATACCATGCTCAGCTCTACCTATACTCTACCATACCACCCCGCCCCCCCCCCCCACCCTCCCCCTCAGGTTTTGAGTACTTCGAGGCGAGCGCCAAGGACAACATCAACGTGAAGCAGACCTTCGAGCGCCTGGTGGACATCATCTGTGAAAAGATGTCGGAGAGCCTGGACGCCGGCGACCCCGCCGTCACGGGGGCCAAACAGGGGCCCCAGCTGACGGAGCAGCCCGCCCCGCCCCACCAGGACTGTGCATGCTAAAGCTGACTACCCCCTCCCCCCCTCCTCCTCCTCCTCCCCCTCCCCCTCCTCTTTCCCTCCTTCTCCTCCTTCTCCTCCTCCTCCTCCAGTGGGAACCCAGGGCCTCGAGTCCAAACACCGTCACCCTTCACCCACTGTCCTGCTTCTCCTCGTTACCTAGTAAAGATCGTTGGCTGCTGGTCACAAGAACCGGGTTGAAAAGTGTCTGAAATGCTTCGAGATATTAGCGTCCGACGCTTGAGGTGCGTTTGATTCACCTTCCTCTATGTCAGGAAGCTTAAAAGTGTCGGTTGTGTAGTCAGTCTGATGCCGAAGCGAGTCAAACCAGACCTGAGCGTTTCAGACTCTTTTCAGCCGAGCTTCTTTAATGTTCCCGGCTCTGACCCATCTTCCTTTGTTTCCCCGCCCCTCAGTGTGGTCTTACAAGAAGGGTTTGACGGCGTCCGCCCCTCCGACTGCCCTCTAAATCCTTCCGATGTTTACAGTACTTTGTTTCATGTCAGTCAAATGTCTCGAGAAGATGTCAGCCTTGGTTCGGGGGACCGAGAAGACCGTTATCAGAGTTACGTGTCGTCCTGCAGACAGGTCAGTCGTCTGGAGCGGGAGGTTGATCCAGTTCAATTCTGTTCCGTACCTATATACTATGTGTTTCCTGTGTGGTTCTAGATACAGACAGGACCAAAAATATATGGATCTTTGTTTCATTTCTTGTCTCAACTGGTATCTAAACCCAACACAGTGGAGATATTAGTTCATTATTTTTCTGTTTGTTTATCAGTTCTCATCTCAGCCTTTTCATTCAGCCTTTTTTTTCTGTTTTTACTTTTCTTCAGCGTACTTTTTGTATTCTGGTGTCTTTTCATACTTTAAACACTGGGTGGGGAAAATATGAACAAGATATAGCTAGGTTAAAGAATATCAAAATGTAAGAGACACCTTTTATTTAATTATTTTTGTTTTAAATGTGTATATAAATGTTGTGCAATATATAATATCTACAGGTATACATTTCTGGAAATGAATTTTAAAAAGTATAAAATTCTATGAAGATAATAGAGTAACAAATATATGAGGTCAATGTTGTAGTTTTTCTTTGGATGGCGTCTGGAACTGGTTGCACCAGCGGCAGCTCCTCTCCGCAGCGCTTCATTCCCCTGTTGGTTTGGTCTTATGCTGCGTTCAGGAGGCTTCGGAAAGTTGGAAATTCCATCCTCCTACTAGGGAAAATATGATTTTGATTCTGAATTCAAGTTGGAAATTCAGGCAAGATTGCTCGAGCCCGAATTTTACCAAGACACAGTTATCGACGTCACGTCAACATGGCGGCATGCACTGTAAACGCTACGCAGCATTACTTTTAACATGTTTATAAGCTGTATTGTGGTCTTCAAAATACACTAAAGTTTCACTTTCAGCATTGCATGACCTATCAAAACACCTGTTGCTAACGTTTTATTCAAACTAGCTGGCTAACATTGCTAAATATCACTGACATGACATCAGCTGTTGCATGGGGAACAGGATTTTATGTCAGGCTAAGAAAACCTTTGGCCGTCCGTGTTTCTCTCCTGGTTTTTCCAAGCTTGACCGCTGGAACGAATGAAGGCTTTAATTGCGAGCTACCAGCTTGGAATTTCCAACTTCCGCGTCTGAATGGAACGCAGCATTAGTTTTTCCTGGATTCAGCCCTCGGAGCTAGCTTCCTCCTGAATAGCTGTCCTGATAGTCACACCCACTCCGTCAATTTAGAGGACTGGCACTGCTTTCCTCAGATAATGATCCTGCTGACCTTTCACTGTCCTTTTAAACCTGATGGATTGGGTTAGGGAGGATCCAAACACTGTTAAATCTAATTCGATTGCCGCCTTCGGTCTTATCATCAGTGAAACTGCTGCAGCGATGGCAGTTTCTTGCTTCTTGCTGGAATAAATCTAAATCAAAATCACGTTGATCACCAAGTACAATGACTGTACAGGAATCTGTCTCGCTGGCATTGATACTGACACATATCAACAACTTAGACAGTAATACACTACATACAGACACATATGGTACAGACAGCAGGACTTCACATATAAAACCTTAGATAGACAATGGACAACAAAAATCACTCTAATCTAATACTGCTGATTCAGGAAGACGTGTAAAAACACTTACAGACCACCAGACCATTCAGATTTTAATTCCAGTTTGCATGGAAGGAGACTGACTCCATGTAATTCATGCCACTTGTGCAGTGACGTGCATTATTTTGCGATGCATGTTTGACTGCAGAGGAAAGCATGTCATCTGTGGGACTGGCAGCACCAAACCCCCGATGTGTCTCTCCTTATCTGTCTGGATGGGAGAGAACTGCATCAAACTACGTACAGAAATTTGACGATGTAATGTTTCCTTGCTTATTGGCAAACATACATACGTACATACATACGTATATATATACTTACATACATACACACCTAGAACATGACTTAATACTTCTTCCCAATCAGCAGGATACAGGCAAACATTCACTCCGCCCTGTGTGTTTGTTGGTTTGTTTGTTCAAGTGTAAAGCTTATTGCCATGCGCACTGCTTAGGGGAATTACGGTCTGCACTGTGCGCCTGTACACCAGGCAGTACGGTAGAAATCAAACAAGCATCAACCAACATCCACAGACCAGGAAGTAGCTACTGGCTAGGTGAAAGCAGGAATTAAATATTTTGTTCACCTGTTCACCAGTACTTAGGTGTGAAGGTTTAAAGGTTTAAATTTTAATAAAACTTGGTGGATTGAATGTACGCAGAGATAGGAAGCGGACAGTGTTACGTCATGTTATACCAGGTGTGTGTGCTTGCTGCTGAGCAAGGCAGCATTAAAACATTTCTTGCCGTTCTCTCCCATTAAAAGAAGACAGAGAGAGGATGATACCATGGATTGAGAAGACAAAGCATTATAGAAATCATTATACAGTACAAAATCATTCATAAAGTGTTGATACAGCCACTCTGTACCAGCAAAATATTTGTTCAGACAGCAACTGTTGAGTTAATTAACTGTCAAGTGTAGCAACTAACTTGAAACCACAGATGTCAAGAGCCATTGAATTTTTAAGTGTGAGAAAGTGTGTTTTCTAGATTTCAAGACCCAAATGAAAACGCCCCACCAAAGTTGTAATGTTATTATCAGAAAGCGGGTGATAAGACAGTGATATTGACAGCGATGATCAAGATCAAAGTTGGGGGAAAAAGATTTGAATCCTGCTTACATTTTAATTCTTACTGGTCGTGACTGTTGCTTTTCCGGTAGAATCCAGAATCTTAAACCTGAAACTGTTCTCCTCTCCAACATGTCTTCCTTTCTCTATAAACCTGATGTGTAAATACCTTTGAGTCGTATGTGTGGATTGTGTTGTATCGACTCCAGGCTTGCAAAAAAAAACAAAAAAAGAAACAACAAAAGAACAAAAGTAAAAATCTGAAAACCCCCAAAAAGAGCCGTGTTATATCTGCATTCATTTCTAAGCCTGCTTGTGAATGAATGTGTCACTCGGTTAAAAAAGCAATACACAACACAGTATCTACACAGAAGGAAACTCCACCCGGCTTGGTAGAGGCTGCCGACTTTAGATCTTCTACTAGCTCGTAAAAACACGCTGTTCATTTGGTCTCTTATCACTGCCTCCTTAAACCCTCCTCAGTTCAGGCTGGTAAAGGCGAGAAAATATGTTGTGGATGTTTTTATCTGTACTTTGTGGTTTAAAAAAAAAAAAAAAGGTTGATAACAATCAGTCGACTGTTCTTTTTGAAGATTTTGTACCTCGGGGGGTGAGATGCGTACGAATTGCTGCTATTTCTAACGTAGTGCATAACATCGTAAAAAAAAAACAGACCTAAGATTAGAGGAACATACATCATAAGTAACATCATAAATGTTGCATTAAGCCAGACGACGACTGTAGTGAACTTGATTATTTGTATCACGTTACAAATAATCATAATTGTTCGGGTGTTAAGAAAGCTCTCGCTGAGCTTCGATTAGCGGTAAATGTTTGGATGCTACGAGTCTGAACAGTCTCTAGGTGTCGCTGTTCGGGGTGTCACTGTCAAAAAAATTTTTAACTCGATGAAAATCTCAACAGCATAAGAAGCAGCTGGTCAGAAATGGGGTCGATTCCTTCCTTCTAGAGGATGTAGAATACAGATTTACACTACCAGTCAATAGTTTGGACCCACCTAATTGAATGTACTGTGTTTTTCATTCTCTTAAAGCCATTTTGATGTAAAGGCTTATGCTTAAATGCTTGAAGTGTGTTTCTTAGACAAATATAAATAGTGAAGTTGATGCCTATATGAATTTCTTTCCAAAGCCTTTGCCTTTCCATCAAGGCAAAGGGCGGCTACTTAAAGGAATCTAAATTATAAGATAGTTTTGATTTGTTTAACACTTTTTTGGTCACTGCATAATTCCATTTGTGTTATTACATAGTTTTGATGTCTTTACTATTATTCTAAAATGTGAAAAATAGTAAAAATAAAGAAAAATGCATGTGTCCAAACTTTTGACTGGTAGTGTACGTAAAGGAAAGTCACCGAAAAGCTCAATTTCATCCCCAAAAAGAAGTTAGTAGTTCTCAGAAGAGCCAGTAACAGACTTATGAATCTTGCGGTCCCTGTTGAATTTAATTTAGAGAATGAAATTGTGAGTCGTGAGTGTACCTGTTGTCGAGATTCCTGAGGACAACGGTGTCATATCAGAACCCATTTTTGCCCGTTTTTGATTTCAAGGTATCCTCCAAGGTTGTACATTGTTCTCACTGAGATTCCAGATGCATCAGCGAACCCAAATGAGCGAACAGCGACATGTTGAGGTTGTTCGGTTCGGACGCAGCCGAAGTGTGAGTGAAAATAAACCTCTCTTCTGGGTGTTTTAGACAGTATGACGTTTTTATCCCATCGCCTCACTTTGAAGTACAAAGAACAACTTCGCCTTGACTCGCTGTCCTCAGTTTGTTCTGTCAAGAGCGTAAAAACACCTGAAATTGCTTTTTGTTTTTGTTCTTTTGCTTTCAGTTGTTTTTTATTTTATTTTACATTCATTGATACTGTTCCACAAAGTACTGTTGATTTGGTTTACATTTAATTTTTACTTTTTTTTTCTATCATGGGAATTGAACAACTATTATGCAGTAATTAATGTAATGATAAGGGAACATGGTGTCAAATTGTCGAAATGTGAACATTACAAAAACCTGCTGTACATGTTGTGGAAGAAAATAAAATAACAAAAATAAAGTTTGTGATGTTAAAATAATGTTTCTTCATTATTGTTGCTCATAGTGGTCACACACACACACACACACACACACACACACATAAAGTGAAGAAAATATTAGTACAACCTACCAGAGGTGTGAACAAGTCAACTTTTCTCAAGTCACTCAAGAGGCACTTAAAGTCTCAAGTCTAAATGTAAATTACCAAGTCAAGTCAACTAAATATCTAGGACTTTTCAATGCAATATGGTTTTAATAGGATAAAAACTTGGTAAGAGCATCATGAGTTTGATTTCTATAATCAGTTTCAACTTAAATATATTCAATCATTCCATACAAATTCAGAAAACAGAATTTAAATTCAGTCGTCTGCTGGAACAAATCTCATGACTGAGTCAAGTCCCAAGTCACCAGAACCCAAGTCAAGTCTCAAGTCTTCAGTTCATGCATCAAGTCAAGTCTCAAGCAATTAAAACTGTGACTCCCCACCTCTGCAACCTACTCTTTAAACAGACTGGTGAAAGCTATAGTATGATCCAGTATTGTAAAGGCTTAGTTTGATTTTGACCAACAAATTATCTTTGCTCTTCCCAACAAAAAGTGATATGATGTCTAGATGTCATGTGTCACAAGGCGGGAGCCTCCTGAAGGACCTCTGGGGGTCCCCGCCATGGTCCCCACACCCCAATTTGGGAACCAAACAACCAAATGGCCTGTCAGTCATTAGTCCATGAGGATTTATTGTGCCATTTCCCATGCAGCCAGCAGAGGGAGGCAGAGTCCGGGGTTAATGATCTGAACTGGCCTGATGTAGACTCCCACACACTTGGGAGAAGAGAGATGCAGCCATAATTTTGTAATTACATAACACTGTGACGTCACTGATTCATCTCCATCACTGTATGCAATTAGGAGGAGCGAGCGGGAAATGTCTTAAAGCCATCAATGTTTTCTGTTGTTGTCAAAATAATCCAAATTACCTGGGAGCCAGAAAAAAAATCACTTATTTCTATAACAATACTATATTGACCTATAGTGTCAATAAAGTTATCATACTGTATTCTTTTTATCTCCTGTGGTGTCACTGTAATATACCTAGACATCCCTATAAGGACTTACAGGTTTGTGATATTTCTATAGTATCCTTCTAAAATGTATTGTGGGATAGCTGCAATTCTTCTTAAGTGAGATTCTGTCACGTATAGCACATGTTTCAGTTCCTGTAACTTGTCAAATAATGCAATAGAGCCTCAATCCTCAGCCTGTATGGACCTTCCTTACTGAGACTAATGTGCAAGGCAAGACAACACAAACTGTGAGATTCTTCAAATTAAAACCCCAGTTAGAGAAGTGCAGTGTGTAACCCAACATGAAGAGTCTTGCAGCTTGAGCTTATTTGTTGAACCTGACAAATTTCTATTGAGCAACAACGAAAACACTCCACCCCTTTATTGGACCTGCACGCAGTGAATAATATCTCTGTCAAGATGCACGCAGCTGTGTAGGCAATAGGTTTGGACCAAAATGGAGGAAGCAGTGTCTTTTATTGCCGAGCAGCATTTAATTCAGAACACAGCGGCATGTAAAAACATACTGAAGTGACAGAAACAGTCAGTGCAACAAAAAAGGTAACAACGCTTCACATTTAAAATATGAAAACACTGAAATAAGACACCTTAGAGTAAAAAACGGAGGAGTACAATTGCTTGTAAAGGTTAGGGATAATAAACACTGATGACAGCCTGCGGGCAACATTCCAGTTTGTCAACATGCAAATCGTCTGTTCCCTACAGAAATGTGATATATGGCAAATATATAGATATCGCTTATATGTCAAATATGGGCATATATGCATTTCCCATGTATTGAACATATACATCAAGGATATCTGTGACATAAATGCGCATATTATGTAGTCTAGGATACAGCAATACATTGAAAATCGGTTTGGTCCAGGTTTCAGACTGTAGCCTATATGGACACAGCCAATCTGTAAACATTTTACAAAAATTATATGGATATGTGCCGTCTGTCATTAAAGTTGAGCTGGATATAGCCCCGATACGCGCCGTTCTTCCTCCCATATGAAAAGAACCATCAGTTCAGACCAAACTCCATTTAAAAATCTGGCAGTTGCATGCTGCCTTGCTTACAGGAAAACGCATACCAGATAGAACAGGACTAACGACATTTTACAAATTGATGAGAACCACTCTTCAATTCGGCATACATCCAATAAACCTATCAGCACTTATTTCAGTAAAATTCCAGCTTTTGGAATTGATACGCCTCTTATTCCGAGCAATATTCTTCCACTAAAATACACAGTGGATGGCGGTGGTGAGCAGTGTGAATCAATTATAAAAATGTTTTATGGAAATAACGTGCTGCTTCTACAGGCCGAATTTACCAGAAGAGCCTTAACAGTCGTAAACGGTCCGAAATTATATTCTATCAAGTATGTACATTTCACAATAAGCAAAGCCACTTCAAACTGTCAGATTTTTTGAATAGAGTATGGCGTGACATTCTCTCCTTAGAATGGCACGTATCAGGGCTACGCTACATACAGAAAACCAACATTATCAAAGTCTTTGAAGCTTATATGCTGGTCAGTCACTGCGGCCCTCGGGCTAGTGCACTTGGACTTGGTGTGGCAGCAGCTGGCAGCCGCTGTTGACATGGCTGAGGACTTTCTGTTTCAGCTGGGCCACTTGCTCCCTCAGCAGGCTCGCCGTCGACGCCAGGTCGGTGTTTTGGCTTTTCAACGTCTTGACTTTGTCCTCCAGCCTGGAGATCCGCTCCAGTTTCCGTTTCCGACACTTGGTCGCGGCGATGCGGTTCCTGAGCCTCTTCCTCTCGGCTTTGATGCGCTCCTGTGAGTCCATGTCGATGGGAGACAGCGGCGGGCTCTCCCCGAAGCTCTGGACGTCGGGGACGGTCTGCGGCTCGTCCTTCAGCGGCTGGACCCGGGAGAGCTCCGGCTGCGGCGGGGCTGCCCCCACATGATGCGGCGGAGGCGGCGGGAAAGGGACCGTGTCCGTGGAGTAGTTGACAGTGGTTCCCAGAGGCCCGCTGCCGTAACTGTTCAGGTTAGTATAGACCGGTAGATCCGGCTGCACGGTGACCGGGGCGATGTTGGTGCCCAGATCCAGAGTGTTGTTCGTCTGCCCGGCCCCGTTCAGCTGGTTCTGCTTGTGTAAGTCCTCCAGCGCCTTGACGAAACCCTCGGCGAACTCCTGCTCGTCGGTTACCGTTTTCGGGTAGAGGAACTGGGAGCTGGTCGGTGTCGTCGTGACCATGCCGTTGGACTGGATGATCAGCCTCTCCAGCTCCGGGGAGGCCAGCTTGAGCAGCCCCAGGTCCGGGGAGGCGAGGATGCTCTCGGCGTCGCGCAGATGCGGCTTGAGATCGGCGTCGTCCGCCAGGCTCAAGTTAATATCCTTCTTCATCATTATTTCCGTGAGTAAAAGACAAGTCGTACTGTTCGGCGCACCTTCAAACCGGCGCCCTGTCCATAACCTCAACAAATAAACCGAGGCGTAATTTGGAATTAATTGTTAAACGACGCTTCCTTCAATATATCTTTTATTGCATTCACTGAACCGGTTATCTTTCGCTCTCGTCTCGAGCGGGGTAGAACTTATACTGCACGCCCGCGCACGCAGCCTCGAGCTTTTCTATCCTCGTACGTTCCATTATGTCACCTCAGAGCGCGCGCATTGGGTAGAAATTACCCCTGTCTTTTATTTGAATAAGGGGACGTACTGGCCAGAGAGGAGGAGAACGTGGAGAGGTCTCACTCTGCCGCCACTTCCGGGTGCAGCTAGAAACGGAGTGTAGTTCTGTCTTCACTTACTTTGAGTTTCAGTGAAAGGTCGAAATAATACAAGCGTTGTGCCCACGTCCATAACACGTGACTTGATTCAGAGTCACAAAATGCCGATGCTGTTAATTTCCAGCTGGCAGGTCGTCATGACAACCTCCTGCTTTCCAGTGGTCCAGTTTAGAAAAACCAGGGGAGAAACATGGCTGCCCACAAAAACAATAATGTTTTTGTGGCTGATGTCTTTCCCCACGCATCAGCTAACACCGTGCCTGTGTTTACGTGAACATTAATATTCTGTATATATTCAGGATATTCAAATGTTCTGTTTATGAGTTGATATACAAGTTGTAAACACAAGTAGACAAGTGTGTTTGTTGGAATTGAATATATTGTTGTAATGCAGGAAATGTTATATCAGTAGGTAGAGGAAGAAAAGTGGATTTTAACATTGGTGTTAATGGGGAGTCTCCATATATGGCGTCTACTTTCCCCTTTTCATTTCTGTCAATCACAAACCGTAGCAGGAACAAAAATAGCAGATCAGAGTCTGTTCTCAGTGAATAAGCAGTTATATTAAAGATGCAAAATTTGGATTTCAATTCTCTGTTAAAACATCTGAGGCTTGTTTGGACTAAATCACACAAAACAAAAGTATCGTTAGCACCCAGAGGTAAAATAACATTTTTGTTCTGAATAGTTTTCATCAAAAACTACTTTTTTCAGCTCTACACAGCAGTCGCTATGGCAACCGTCTCTGCCTGGGGTTTTGCAGACTGGAAGCTGGGACAGTGGTTTTTTTTAACTACTGAGTGGTTCATCATCTTCAAAGACGATCTTTGGTACCAGTTCTATTGCCATGGAGAGAGAGAAGATAAACTGCAAACAGTGTGGTGCATTGTGGTTTGATGTCATGGTGAGAGTTATTTGGTCAAAGTCTTGTTTTCATCCAATTAACTGGATAAAAAAAATAAATGGAACTTTCAGCTCAAAGAAACATTTTTTGATTTCTTCTAACAAACATCAAAGAAATACATTTTCTTCATTTTAAAGCCAATAACTCCATCCAAGGATAGTTTGTCAAAACCTGTTCTGCACTGACACACAGCTGTCAACATGCTGAAGTCCTCATGTTAGCTCTGTTTTCATGTAGGTCAGGTCCAAACTGCAGGTTATAATGATATGCAGGCTCTTATGAATATTAAGTTGTTGACTTATTCCATGCTTGCATAATTCTGGTTATGAACGGTCATGATCATGTTGATGGTAGGTCACCTCGGTGTGGTGAAGAAAACATTCATGTCATGTCAAAAAAGGTCTGAAGTAAAAAAAATTATAGAAAAAAATGTTTTCTGGCTGCTAAAAACACGATGATTAGTAACTGGTTCATCCTTGATATTTGCTTGAAACTGATATGGATACACATGACTGCAGGTTAAACAAGGCAAAACCTTCAACTGTGGACGCATCGAAATTTATTACAGCTAATATTTCTGACTTTATTGTATCTTCTAGGCCAGTGGTTCTCAACATGGGGTCCAGGGACCACCAGGGGTCCTTGAGGGGGTTCCAGGGGGTCCCCGGCAAATTGATGAATTGTTAAACTTCATCATTATATCTATTATAATAAGTTAAAACTTGAAATTTGATGTTATCTCTTTTGATGTTAACTACAATACAGATAGTCAAGGAATTCTGGAAAAAATCATATCTAACAATAAATTATTCTCAGATTTGGGTGTAAGCGACAAATTCTCATCAAATGGGGTCCGTGGCCCTAATGTGGAGTAAAGTAGGATTCCTTGATATGAAAAAGGTTGAGAATCACTGTTCTAGGCATTAACATACAAGCAGAACATTTATGATCTGTAACTGTCTGTTGTCCCGTCCCTTTTCGTATTGTTACAGTGCAGCTGTATGTTTTGTACTGCAGACTTCTTTTTGCAAAAAATAATAAAAAAAAGAAAAAGTTGATCGTAAAATAAAGGCTTCCCACTTGTCCTGTAAGCATCATCACAGGCCCAGCTGAGAACTGACACGCCAGCTGAACTTGTGCCCGTCCAAATTTGGGGAAGTTGAGTTTGAAACTGAACACACCCTGAACACAAACACAAGGACAGATCAGATTTCAACACTTTAACTCTTGTGTGTCCATGTGGTTTTGAGTCTCATCTGGATTCATCACATACTGCACAGTTATACTGCAGAGACATGGGACCTTGGTGTTGTCTTCCTCAGCAACAGTGAATCTCAGCTTTGAAAAACTTTATTTAAATTTCTATTATACAACAGTTAGTTCCGGTCGAGTAATTTGATTGGACAGGAGGCGGATGTTATATATCCCTCCGCTTTACAGCTGTTCTAATAGAAACAGGTTCTGTGTTGAAAAATCATAATCTGTTCTCTCAGATTACCGTTACTTGATAAACATCTTTGTTTATAGAACTGTTGTATAAAAGCAATATCACACACAGGATATCAGCACAGTGTGATTATCTTCTTCACAGGATAACAGCACGACCCGGACGGAGTGTGAGACTGCTTATGTGAATGTTCAGTCTGAGAGATTTGTGATGTGATGTAAAGCAGTGATTCTCAACCTTTTTCATATCAAGGACCCCCTGATTTAGTCCACATTAAAGCCACGGATCCCTATTTGATCTCGGACCCAAATCTGAATATATTTTTATTGTCAGATATGATTTTGTCCAGAATTCCTTGACTGACTAACAGAGAGACTATGATCAAAACAGTCATTCTTCTACATTCTCTAATTGTGTTAACTTCTTGTAAATAAAATAATGCTGAAGTTTAACAATTCACCAGTTAACATTCTGTGCAAGAAAATGCATTCTTTTGAACTGGATAACAGACAAAGTTCCATCTAAAACATATTGGCATAAGGTCAAACTTGAATATGTATCACTGGACTATTTGACATGCGTGTTACATCGCAAAGACAATGTGTTTCACAGAACATGGGAGCCTTTTATGTCATATATTGGTTTAGATATCTCTGCTATTCTTACAAGAGGGTTTACGTAGTATGGACCTGTGTGATACCTGATATTTAGCTATTTGTTATTTTTATTTTTATTTTATGTATTCCTGAGTCACTTGCCTGTTTGAATGTGTGAGTCTGTGAGCCGAGATGTTCTGTTTTGTTTTGATTTTGTCCCTCTTGTTGTTTTTGTTGATGTGTGTTGCTTTGATGCAATCATAATGTTTTCTGAATCAAAAATCAATAAACACATATATATATATTAAAAAAAAACAATTCAGGAACAGATGGAAAAGGTGACTGTGACTGAAACATAAGATATGAATATGAAGTTCTGTCCTGACCTGTGTGCAGTGGGATGTTTCCGGGATGAAGGAGTTGGAAATCTGCTTCATGGTTTGCAGACGAGTCGTTTCAGACAGCAGCTGCTCCTCTGCAGCTCGTCTGGGTCTGTTGTCATGACTCTCCACACTTTTCCTCTCGCCACATTCAATCATTTTACAGTTTTTGTGACCGATGTTCCTGCAGTTCAGGCACCGACTGTCTGGCCTCTGTCTCTGTCAGGTGCATCATGATGCTTTGAAAACATATGAAAGTGGTGATAGAGCTCTTTAAAGATTACACTGCTGCTGATTGTCATTCAACGCAAAGGAAAAATCTGCCCTAAAACATTTGAACACTGTTAAAAACAAATCTTGGTGATGCACCTTTAATTCCTATGGAAGCCCATTTCCGCCAGTGTGATGAAAAAAAAAAAGATCCTGTAAGTCATTATAATGAGAAACTTTCTCAAAATGATGACTTAGTATCTCAAAAGAATGACTTAGAAAATTTCTTATTATTTGAGATACTAATTCATTATTTTGAGAACGTTTCTCTCATTATTTTGAGAACGTTTCTCTCATTATTTTGAGATACTAAGTCATTATTTTGAGAAAGTTTCTCACTATTTTGAGATACTAAGTCAAAATATTGAGAAAGTTTCTTATTATTTTGAGATACTAAGTCATTATTTTGAGATACTAACTCATTATTTTGAGAAAGTTTCTCACTATTTTGAGATACTAAGTCAAATATTGAGAGAGTTTCTTATTATTTGAGATACTAAGTCAAAATATTGAGAAAGTTTCTCATTATTTTGAGATACTAAGTCATTATTTTGAGAAAGTTTCTCATTATAATGACTTACAGGACCGTTTTTTTCATCACACTGGCAGAAATGGGCTTCCATACATTCCTGATTCCATTTAGCTGTTAGGTGTGTTTTTCTTCTTGGTGGAGATAACCGGCCAATCGTAGACGAGGTGACGTCACCTCCAGATGTTTCCAGCAGCTCCAGTGGAGTTTGATATGAGAAAATGTTTCAGGATGTAAAACCTCAGCGGTAAACGTCAGGTTTTGGTGTCAGTCCCTCAGAACCAAAGAGCGAGGGCTTCTTTCTAGAGCCGCCATTTTGCACCGAGAGACGTTCAACAATCATACAGGGAGAAATCAATCGTAGAAGAGGAGAGAGACCAATTTCTCCACCCACAGGAGCAGGAGAGAGACCAGAATGCAATGCAGCATCAAGGTTGGGGTTTGAGTCAGGGGCTGCCATCACCGCCCCAATGTTCAGGAACTAGTTAGGTAGCTATATTTATCAGCCCATACGCCCATGTTTGACTGAAAGTTCCCACCTCTTCTCTGGGGGTTGTCAAACGGCATTCTGGGAAATAGGAAATTACGATAATGTTTTAGATTACAGCCCGCAACGTACAGCGTAATTACTCCGGAGTTAGGGTGTAATCTTAGGTGTACCAGTACAGTACGTACCAATACATATATGTAGGTACAGGGGAACAAGATGTGAAGTTATGGCATAAGGGGGTAACAATTCAGGAACTTACAAAGAACTTATACTGTAGTTATTTTTTAACTACTGGGTACCTATTCTATTATTACAGGCTATGTATGACCTACTGAGCAATAATCTGGAAGTTTGGGAGGAACTTAGAGAGAATTTATAGCCTACTGTAGTTATTTTTTAACTACTGGGTACCTATTCTATTATTTCAGGGTACAGTATGACCATAAAACTAGCAAAAATCTGGACCTTTCAGGGAAGATGGAGTGATGATTGCTGCAGCACTTAATAAATCTGATGTGATTTTATTTCAAAATGACACACAGGCAAACATTACTCCGGAGTAATTACGCTGTACGTTGCGGGCTGTAATCTAAAGCGTTACCGAAATTACTAACTGCAGTAGAAGGAAAGTTGAGGGAAAGTTGGTTCACCAAAAAAACGTAAATGACAATGCTTCATCGCTAAATAACTGGAATGTATTGAACATCAGAAATTGATGATATGTAACAGTGGAAAAGGATCTGAGGGGGATTTTCCTGTGTAGATGCCTTTGTAATTAAAGTCCTTTTTCATGTGATTTTTCCATTATTTTGTCCATGGATACACAGACAGACAGAGCAGTCAATAAATTACCCATCAATACATCAATCAACAGCCAGAAGTCTTTTGTGCTGGAGATAGAGGAATAATAAGCAAGCTCCATGTTTTCTCTGGCGTGTGAGGGGTTACACAGAGGAGGAGAGTGCGTCACAGGTAGGCACCCATCCGACGCTGCAAAGCATTGTGGGGGCGGACCATGTTTCCCTGTGATGTCAGATCTCTCAGCTCTGTGGCGGAAATGGAGGAGGGAGGAGGGAGGGGGGGAGTAAACCAACAGAGGAGAGATATTTCTGTCTTCTAAAAGCTGAGTATCAGGGTGGAGAGAGACACACACACACACACAGACACACACACACACACACACACACACACACACTTCCCCTCTCTCCACATCAGAGCTTTAATTTATTTCAAAACAACACAAAACGTGATCAAAAGCCCATTTTAGAAAAGAGGAAAATATGACGATTTCTTAGTTTTTTCTCTTTCTCAGTTTGTTCCAGAGGTGGAAAGTAACTAAGTACATTTACTTGAATACTGTACTTAAGTACAATTTTGAGGTACTTTACTTGAGTATTACCATTTCATGCTACTTCATACTTCTACTCCACCTCATTTCAGAGGGAAATATTGTACTTTTTACTCCACTACCTTTATTTGATAACTTAAGTTACTAGTTACTTTGCAGATTCAGATTATTAATACAAAATATAATCAACTAATAAATTGTGATGTATTATTATAGATTACTGTAAGCTACCCAGCAGTATATAAAGTAGTGGAAATCAGCCCCACCTTTTCCAGCTGCAACATTAAAGTGATGCTTACACATTAATGCATCAATAATTATAATTCAATAATATAATATATACTGTATTATTCTGGAATGGGCCATTCTGCATAATGAGTACTTTTACTTTTGTTGCTTTAAGTACATTTTGATGCTAATACTTTTGTACTTTTACTTAAGTAACATTTTGAATGCAGGACTTTTACTTGTAATATATGTAGTATTTTTATACTGTGGTATTTCTACTTTTACTTAAGTAAAAGATCTGAGTACTTCTTCCACCACTGGTTTGTTCTACTGATATTTTACACTCCCTCATTACCCTGTAACTCTTTCTTATTACTTTCATTCACTCATTTCTAGTTCATATGTTCTCAAGACGTTATAAGTGTCAGTTGCACTGTGTTTAACTCCCTCTTTTGCTCTATTCTTAGTTATATTCTGTTTTTTCCCTCTCCTGTGTCTGTTGTGCTGCTGCAGAGGCTCAGTTCCCCCACAGGGATCATTAAAGTTTCATCTTGTCTCTGCTGCCTTGGCGAAGCCTTAATGCTGAATTTAATTACATCTCAAAGGTTATTCTCTCCCTCTGAAGTGTTTTCATCACATTCAGGCAGCAGGATGTGCTGAAAATGTAACTCCATCCCCAGAAGATCTCTCTGCTTACTCTCCCAGTCTACTTTACCTTCTCTCCCAGTCTGTTTTACCTTCTCTCCCAGTCTACTTTACCTTCTCTCCCAGTCTCTTTTACCTTCTCTCCTAGTCTTTTACCCTCTCAGAGTGTCTTTTACCTTCTCTCCCAGTCTGTTTTACCCTCTCTCCCAGTCTACTTTACCTTCTCTCCCAGTCTGTTTTACCTTCTCTCCCAGTCTCTTTTACCAGCTCTCCCAGTCTCTTTTACCTTCTCTCCCAGTCTACTTTACCTTCTCTCCCAGTCTCTTTTACCTTCTCTCCCAGTCTACTTTACCTTCTCTCCCAGTCTGTTTTACCTTCTCTCCCAGTCTACTTTACCTTCTCTCCCAGTCTGTTTTACCTTCTCTCCCACTGTCCTTTAACTTCTCTCCCAGTCTGTTTTACCTTCTCTCCCAGTCTGTTTTGCCTTCTCTCCCAGTCTGTTTTACCTTCTCTCCCAGTCTCTTTTACCTTCTCTTTTACCTTCTCTCCCAGTCTCTCTCACCAGCTCTCCCAGTGTTCATCCTTGTCAAAGCAGCCTTAAAGTTGCTACATGCATAATTTTAAACATCAGTATATCATTGTCAGATCAGTTGTGATACCTTGGTGTAATTACCGTAAACAAATGAGAGCATGGTGGAGATGATTGTTCTCCTCTATCTCACAGCAGTAGTATTGTTAGTTCTAGTGTTTCTCCACATTAAGACTACATTTCCCATAAGCCCCGTTGCTTCCTGCCCCCCCTCCCCCTCCCCTGAAGAGGATCAACATGTTGGAAGTGATTTCTCCATCTTCCTTTCCCTCCTTCCACCATCTGCTGCCAGAAACTCTTTCAGCTTTAGCTCCGTTTTGCTCTGGAAGAACAGAACCTCTTCCTGTTTTGTGCCGTAAAGCGATCCAGCAGATTTCCCTCCAGATCCACCAGGTGAAGGAGAAACAATGGAGGATGCAGAGTAGAGGCTGGTAGAGGCTGACAGGCTGGCCACTGATGATCTGGTTTGTTATTATTCAAATATTTTTTTATCAAGTTTTACAGCTGTTATGCTCGATGGTCTCATTTGTTTACGGTAATTAGGCCAATTGATGTCGGCGTGTTAACAGCACCAGCACAAGACGTTCCTGACCGATCCTGTAGAGCGGACGGTTTGATTTCTTCTGCTCTCCGGTTAAAGCTTCACACTAAAACCCCGCCAGGAGTCGGGATTCCCCTCATGACACCGCAGAGAGCTCAGGATAAAAGCGCTCACCGTCATGACATCTGTTACGAGAATATTCGTGTGTCATAAGGCGACCGAGCGCTCTACATTCCTCAACCACGACTCAGCGTGGTTGGAGGATGGAGCGAAGCGGGCCGCAGTCTGCAGATTGAGACATCCTCCACCGCTGCAAGTCAAGGCACAGAGCGATCCGCAGGCAGGAATGCTGCATCACAGCCCACATCATGAATAGATCCAGTGTGTGTTTGTGTTGAGCAACATGTCACTGGTTTGCACCTGAACTGATTTATGGAAGTGACTGGAGCAGATAAGGTAAAGGTAATCGGAAGACCGTCCATCTTCATCAAATCAGAGACACTTTTAAATTAAAAAAAAAAAAGACGCTTTTCAGGTTTGAAAACAGGTTTGAAACTCTGTCTCTCTGTCTGTTGATTTATTTTTTCGTTTTCTCTGACAGAACTGAGTTGGCAGGCAAGCAGCAAGATGCAAATAAATATTATATAAGCCTCCATAGTGTTCTTTAAAAGTATTTTATTAGTCAAATGTCAGGTCTCGCTTCTGGCCAATGATATGGTGCTGGAATGCCAGGTATGTGAGTGTGTGTGTGTGTGTGTGTGTGTGTGTGTGTGTGTTCAAAAATTAAACAAAATAGTATTATTACTTATTGTTTACCTCTTGCATTTGGTTCCTTGTGGATTTTATGTATGTAAATTATAATATCATTGCATTTGTTATAAATTGATTATTTTATTTTATTCTAATTATTTATTATTTTTCAAGTATGTACCTCAGTTATTGTTGTTAAACTCAAACAAGTCGTGCTTTTGGTTGTAAATTGTGTGTTTTCATTTCAATAAACATTTGGTTGCAAAAAAAAAAAAAAAAATTAAACAAAATAAAAAGAAAAGTTCTGCCTGGCTCTTATCTCTTTACGTAGCACTTCTCTATCATCCGTGATCATTTTGGATCAGAGGGATATTTGTTCCCTCTGTTGCCACAGTGCTGTGACCTCTGACCCTCTGCTGTGACCTCTGACCCTCTGCTGTGACCTCTGACCCCCGACCTCCTGCTTTTGACTGTAGCGTTGTTGATGTAGGAGTTGAAGCTCGATCTACAGCTGTACTCACTGTCAGTCATTAGCTAATAAGTGAGCTTGGAGTTCTAAGGTTTTATCTCGGTGGATTGCAGCGCTGAGATATTGAGCAACCCCAAAATGTTATTTAAAAAAAAAGTAACATTTAAAGATCATAAATATGGGGATACCTCAACTCATGAAATGCCTAAAATGTTGTAAAATGTAATAAATGTAAAAATAATTAAATGGTTGTATGGGTGCATGTGTTTGTGTGTTTATTTGTGTGTGTGTGAGTGAGGGTTTGTGTGTGTGTGTGTGTGTGTGTGTGTGTGTGTATTCTCTTTATTCCAAATGTCCTCAGAAGGTTTACAACAATACAAAAAAACACAAAGGCATGTGCCGAGTTACTTGAGTTTACAATTCAGATCAGAGTTAGAATCAGATCAGAATGTAGGTAATGAAGGTCCTCACAAGTATAGTAATACAAATGTGTGTGTGTGTGTATGTGTGTGTGTGTATGTGTGTGTGCGTGTGTAGTTGTGTTCCACTGGGCCTGATGACGTACTTTCAAAGTGTAAGTTCCATACTCATGGCTTATGTAGAAACCCTGTGTGCATCGTGTGTGTGTGTATTCATGTAGCGTGTGTGGGTTTGCGTGTGTGTGTGTGTGTGTGTGTGTGTGTGTGTGTGTGTGTGCACATGGAGATATTGCCTGCTGCTGGTTTCATATGAAAACACACCCATGCCCACACACACACACTGACAATCTCACACACACTGAACCACAAAACCTCAGCCGGGCTGTGCAGCGGCTTTCAGCAGAACTCTCTGCTCTGCATTTTATCCAAAACGCCTTAATGCATCACGACTCACGAGGGAATTATATTTTAGTATCAGAGGCACTAAACACCACTTTTCACCCCATATTTACATATTTACAGTCGACATATCATGTTTAAACTGTCACCAGCATACGGCTATGGAACCAATTGTTTACGCTCTATTTTATCGCTTTATTGTTTATAGTAGTTTTTACCTGTTTTTTATTGCTTATGTCATATTCTGTTTGTGTGATGATATTCTACGTGTCTTTTGATGCTGTTGTATATTTTTGCTGCATGGTTTAATGCTTTTTGTGGCGTGCTTATTGTTTTTACATTATTGTTTTCTGTTGCCTTCTCATCCTGCCTCCCTGTTGTTGTTATTATTATTATTACTTAATTTTATTCTTCTTTTCCTTCTCCCTCCCCTCCTTTCCCCCAGTTCCCCATCAAGAGGCATTTTGCTTCTTGCCAATGATGTTAACTAATTAAAAAAACATGTATTAACAAACGTATAACAGCATTAATTAATACAGTTGTTCATGTGCATTTAACATGAGCTAATCTTTGTTAATGTTGTTATTGATGTTTATTTCATGTTAGTAAATGCATTAGTTAACGTCAGTTCATGAACTCTTAATGTAAAGTGTTACCAAATTTGTTCTTAGCTGACTTACCTGAAATAGAGGTTAAATGAACAACAATCTAATTTTCCATGGGAATTATTTTATTTTTTACGGTGGGAATCAAACCCTCAACCCTGCAGTGTCTCGCTCTACATCTGATGCTGTAATACCTGTAATACCACAGCTGTCTTCTCAAGGTAATCAAGTTACATTTAAGTGACATTAAGAGGAAATGTCAAGCAATACAACCCTCAGACGGAGGTTTCTAACCTTTTTCCAACTCTAATATGAAACAGAGAAATGCAAATTCGAGCTTGTGGAAGAACAGACATTTTTTCCAGCCTGTAACAGTTTTCATCTCTGTGAGGCGGTGGATGTCACCACGATGACAAACGCTGAATTGGGTTTGACAGCCACAGCTTCAGCCGTTTATCCGTCCTGACAGAGAAGCAGAAGCTCTGAAGGAGTTTTCGTGTTTCAGGAACACAGAGGCTGTGTTACCTGCAGCTCAGCAGGCCGAGCTTCATCACATGTGTTTACAGTATCATCAGTTCAGATGTGTTCATGATGTTTGTTGGATGTCTTCCTCTTTCTCCTGCATCTTTCCTGTCTTTCTCCACAGCACAATGTTCAGTATACAGTATAGATAGATGGATGGATAGATAGATAGATAGATAGATAGATAGATAGATAGATAGATAGATAGATAGATAGGCACACATACTTATATACAGTAGATTTATTCAGCACAGCAAAATGTGCCATTACTAAGTATTAATTGAAGGGTGTGCACACTTATGCAACCAAGGTGCTTTAGTTTTCCATTTTTGATAAATTGTCAGAAATGAAAAGGCTTTTGTTATTATAATATCCAAATTAAAGTAAAAAAAAAAACAGTCTGATTTAATGGGTTTTGATGTCAGGCCTCAAGGCAATAAAAACTCACACATTTGAAAGTGTGTGTAGACTGTTTATGTCCACTGCAAATAAAAAGCCATCATTAAAGGCCCAGACCAGGGATTTCCTCCTGCTCCTCCTCCCCCATCATCATCATCAACATCTCTGATTGTGTATATAATGTGTGTATAATGTATGTAATGTGTAATAACTCATGTATATAATGTAACCTGTTACACCAACAACTCCATATTTATCCCAGCATCTTTGCACTCTGCACCATTGCACTATTGTCCTGTACATAGTCGTTAAATGTTTAGGTTTACCTCTGTTCATCTTGTTGTCCTTAGCTGTATATTTATTCTGTGTAAGTACCTTGAGAGCAACGGAAAAACCGGAGTCAAATTCCTTGTATGTGAACATACTTGGCCAATAAAGCTGACTCTGATTCTGATTCTGATTCTGAAACCTTTCAGTCAGACACCAAAAGGGAGAGAGTTCCAGATCTTTCATAACACCGCCTCGATGTCTTCCAGCCCGGTCGACACGTCACGGCTCTTCACACTCGGCGGTTTGTGGAAGTGCCGGGAGACAGAGCACTGCAGAGAGGCAGAGAGGCAGAGAGGCAGAGAGGCAGAGAGGCAGAGAGGCAGAGAGCGGTGAATGTGTGCTGACAGAGCGGAGGAGGCTGAGGAGGCGGAGGAGGGATCTGATTTCCACAGATGCCTTCCTCACCTGTCTCCTGCCAGCCCCCATGCAGGCCCGGCTGCTCCGTTAAAGGGACAATTCATGACATGTTCATATAAATAAATGTTCGTTCTGCTACTTTCTATCGCTCTCTATGTGTTCGGTATAACACAGTGGGGATCCAACCTGTTCATGAAGCTTTTCCACTGTCTGTTCTAAGCAGCCGGTGTCTGGTAGCTCTTTCCTGGGAAAAATCCTCTGCTGCTACAGGAAGTGATGCGTTTTACGTTTCTGCTTTATTTGGAATAAACAGAAGAAGAACTGG